>NW_007727475.1:36922-39929 GCF_000696425.1 Galeopterus variegatus | reverse complement strand
AGTCAAAATGATTTGAGATCCTGAGATAAATCACTGCAGCCCTGGCTTAGTAATAAAAGGAATTTATTGAATTAGGTGGTGACTTGTGCCAATGAGCCCAGCTTTGAGCAACAGAGACACCAGGGCACATTGATGGTGGGCGATGATGTCTGAAGAAGGAAACAGACCTTTCTCCATGAACAGCTGGTGATGAAGATGTAGAAGGAGGATGGCAGAGGAGGTACGAGGGACCCAGACCCAGGCTGCGCACAGTGTGACTGACAGTCCTTTGCTCACCTACTCATGACAATAAACACTATCAACACCAGAAAGCTGGATGGCACGTGTCTACTGGCCTCATGCACTCTATCCGTACACGTGCTCAATTTCCCAGTAAACTGGGAGACGCTAGAGGCCAAGACCCTTGACTCTGAATGCCTGGCATATTGCAGGTGCCCCCGAAATGTTCTAAACAAAACATGTTTGGGGCACTTTGCTAGGGGCACTTTGTTATGAGAAGCACAGTTAAGGAAGAGGTTCCTGAACAACTGAGAAAGAAAGATGCCAATAAGGAAAATCAGTAATACAAGGCAGAATGTGGCAAATGCCTGAATGATAAAGACATTAATTACAAGGAGAATTAAGAAGAAGAAAATGGCGGGGCATTGGGGAACGGAAGGAGGAGGAGAGAATGCAGAAGCTGACCAATGGATGGGAACCAGATGTATGATAGAAAACAATTTGTCACATGTGATATAAAGAGCAATGACCAGGCATGGGAGTCAGCTGGTTGGAATAACAGACTATGGTTTCCTTAGGGTAAGGACCAAGTTTATTTTCTCCTCGTGTCCATATTCAGACCATAACTCAGTACCTGACACAAGCAACTCTGTAAAAATGTGCTGAGTCAATGTAGAATGAATGAATGAATGTGGGAGGGAGGGAGGAAGGGTTGATCAGGGCTTGTGCAGGGGGCTCGGATGTGATGGGTAGAAGTGAAGCGGACACAATGGTGGGAGGATACCAGAGAAGGGACAGCTTCGCCATCTGGGCAGAGACGATGCCTCTCCAGGCTAAGAGACAGCACAGAGTGACGCTGGAGGTGGCACTGGGGGGCGTTAGAAACTCGGGCTGAGGACACACTGTGGAGGGCTGTGACCCCTCTGTCACCTGGCAAAGTTCCATTCCTCCTTCAGGCCTCGCTGAGGCCAGACGTCCCCGCTCTGGGCATGCCCTGTGCCCCCGCCTGGGTCAGGCGCCCCTCAGCAGCGCCGCTGCCCCTTACTGTGCCCACCCCAGCAGTGGAGCATGGGCCGGCCATGTGGGGACAGCAGACAGACTTGGTGACTGAGGGCAAGCTGCATGCTCCCGCGTACAAGGCCAGGTGGACAGTCGGCCTGCAGGAGCCGGGGACAGGAGAAGAGCGAGAGTAAGGCCGCGAGGTCGGGCTTGGAAGCCTCCAAGGAGCCCGCAGGCAGCGCTGAGGCAGCGGTGGGACAGGCCAGGCAGGACATGGCAGGGCCGGGGCACAGAGAGCCCAGAAGGACTGGAGCAGCTGGGAGGCAGGATGTGAGTGGAGTCGGATAGAGTGAACCAGATGTTAGCAGGTGCACAGTGGGGAGTGGGCATCCCAGGCCAGGCCCGGGGACAGGGACCCCACGTTCTGGTGGTCAGAGCAGCTACAGCCACGCATGTGACTGCGGGATTCTCCAGCCCTTCCTCTCAGAAGTGGCTCCAACTACTCCCAGCTTCAGACTTCTACTCACCCTGAAAGGAGAGCTGTCTTCTCTGTCAAGGAAATGAAAGGCTTATAATGGCCTCTGCATCTTAACAGGGAACAATAATTAGCCATAATTTCCAAACACTTGTTTGTCTTAAGGGCACATACACAAGCACTTTTAAGCAAATGTCTCATTGACTAGTTTTGAGTTTCTGCTGGAAATGGAACAGAGAAAACCCAGTGGGTTTATTTTTAGTTCTTAGAGGGATGAATGACCATCCCCTATGGTTTAACAATTATTTGAGTACCTCTTTTGGCAGCAACCTGCAAAATCAATCTATGGTTAGCACAGCTTAGCCTGCTCAAAAATGATCATTGTTAACATATTTCGAGAGAGGGGAAGTAATGGGCTAGGAACAGGGAAGGGAGGCTTGTCTTAAAGTCCAAGGTGTGAATCTCAGCCCTGCTGGCCCTTGGGTGTCGTGGATTGGGGCTCTGGGAGGTGCAGGCATCCTCTCTGCACCTCCATGTACCCATCTGTGAAATGGGACACCACCTGCCCATGGTCCCCTCATAAAGAAATGACATGATGCATATATCCTAAGGGAGTATTCTTTTGTCCAGTCCTTTAAAAAAGGTCAAAGAACTGTGTGGACTAACAGAAAGATGTGCAGCATAGCTGGAGGAAAAAGCAAGTTGTAAAACAGTATCTGTACAAGGGGTCTTCAAAAAGTTCGTGGAAAGATTTATGTGGTCTTTTAATTTTTATTTTTCCACGAACTTTTTTGAAGTATCTGTGTATATGTGTACATATATATATATATATATATATATATATATATTTACACACACTGTATGTATTGTGTATATATGTGTACATATATACATATCTACACTGTATTACTATATATTATATTACTATATATTACTATATATCTACACTGTATTATTATATAGACACGCACACACACTGCATGTCATGTATATTTATATGGACATATACATATGAGGGTACTTCAAAAATTTCATGGAAGGATTTGTATTATCTTTTAATTCCATTTTCCACAAATTTTTTGAAGTATCCTCTTCTACTCATATGCAGTGAGTTTTGTATGTGTATATATATTTGTATGTATGTGTAAAAAGTCAGGGGAGTCTACATAAAATAATAACTGTGGTTATTTCTGGGGTGTGTGATTACAGGGAACATTTACTTCTATTTCTTTTACTTTTTGCCATCTCTGTTTTTACAGATTTGCATTTCTTTCATCATCATAAATAAAAGGGTAAATGAAGAAGGTTCTCTGC
>NW_007727475.1:34253-36441 GCF_000696425.1 Galeopterus variegatus | reverse complement strand
TTACAGATTTGCATTTCTTTCATCATCATAAATAAAAGGGTAAATGAAGAAGGTTCTCTGCCTGTGGAAGCCTATTTTGCTCCATCAATCAATAGATGCTTGTATCCATCTCTGGAAATCTCTGACACTGCTAGTGTTTCAAGACCTCAAATGGCCTTTGCTCCTGACAATTTACTTTTCATGTTCCCGCCTTCTGTCCTGGGGCTCTAATGCCAACTGGCTATCAGAGTCATGCTGATAGCAGCTCATGCAAGACACCCAGGCATGAATTTAGTTTGTTAAAATCTTAAAGCCCACTAAATTTTTTTCTCACAGAAAAACACTTCCTCGCCAGGAATAAGCAAGTTTTTAGAAAAACACATTTCTTTGTCTTAAAATGGTTGGAGAACAAGATTTAAGGGGGCTCTTTTTGTTTTTAATTTAAAGATATTAAAAAAATAAGATTTGGCAAAATTTGTGTTTCTCCAAACAGGAATCAGGAACCAGGGCAATGGCACGTACATGGAAGGAGTCCCCTTGGACTCAAGTTCTGAGGGGCACTGGTGGGCTTGTTAAATGCCTGCTCAAGTTCAGTTGTAAGCGTCGTCTGGGCCTGGCGTGAGTTGGGGTACAATTATGGTGAACAGTGTGAAATTAGCACAGCTCTGTTTGCCAATTACTGCTGACCAAAATGAATTCTGGTCTGTGATAAAAGGCTGTAACTTTTAAGATACTTAGGAGGACAATAAAAATGCACATTTATATACATTCCATGCGTCTGGAGGACGTGATGTGTAGGATTGGCAGGAAACTGACTCTTAAAAATCCATGCCTATTTTACTGTTTTAAAATATTTTAATCTAACTAGCTATTAACCTTGATTTGTGATATTCAAAATTCTGGGCATTTCTCAGATGCTTCTGTGTAATTTGACCCATAAAGGTACACTGCATCTTAAAATGTTCATGTTGTCCTTAGACTTCAGAAAATTTGATGTTGATAGTTGTGTGACATCTTTCTTTGGGAATCTCAAGAACCTTTATAAAGCATTAGTAAGAGCTGATGATCTTCACAAAAGCCCCTGAGAGAAAAGTTCCTTTTCATCTAGGCTTATTGTGAATTATTTACAGAACAAAACATTTAAAGAAAATATATGAACGTCCATCTCTGCCCACCATATCTAGTCCCCCAATTCCAAAAAACAAGCAAATTGTCAAAGCATTGAATTTTCTAGCATAGAGCAACCAACAAATCTGATGTCTTAGTCCAGGCTAGGAGGGCTACTTGATGTCGAGGTGATTTGCAGCATGTCAGATGGGAACAAAAGAGGATGTCATCAGGTCCATAAGGAGACAAAAGCTCAAAAATGTAGAGCAACACGTCACACAATCTGTCATCTGCAAGCCAGAACTAGAACCCACCCTGGCCCTCTCAGCCAGAGTCCTTCCACTATGCCAAGCTGCCTGGTTACCAGGGTCAACTTGTACCTCTCCAGGAACACTGGCATTTTGACAAGTTCCTTCTGAGACAGAATGCTTTAACCTAAAAGAATGATGCTAACTATGAGAATTTCAGACATTATGGCAGAGTTGCACAGGGAGGTACTTGGAGCCATCAGGGCATTTGGCACTCTTCCAAATCAAAACCCTGGGGTGTTTATTTCACATGTGTTGCTTTTCCCTTGCAAAACCAGGATTTGCTTTTCATCTCTGTTAGGCTTAGATTCACTGTATATGTGGGCTTTCAGAGTCCTAGAATATACAATCAGTCTTCTTTGATTAATTGATAAGCAGATCCAATACCGTTTATTTTGCCTTTATCCTTTTTCAAGTGTAAATTTTTTTCATCGCTGAAAACATTTGTTCAAAGCAGTGGTGTGTTGCAGATGGCTCCTACCAGCTCACAAGAGCCAAATCTGTGTATCTTGTCCCCACTCCAGTTCAGTGATTTTACACCAATATCTTGAAATTGACCACTGGGAGAATATTTACATCATGGAAACTGGCAAGCACTAGAAGTAGGGATTTTTTTTTTCTTCCAGAGAGCCTGCTTATCAGCACACCATTCATTCCAAGTATGCATTTTTCTACTATAGCAAGAAACTTTATTCATTTGGTAAGCTATTACCAACTAGTGCTTGATGCATGGTAAGTTCACATTAGATCTTTGCAAAGAAAGGATTGAATGAATGAATGAATGAATGAATGAA
>NW_007727475.1:31008-33647 GCF_000696425.1 Galeopterus variegatus | reverse complement strand
TGAATGAATGAATGAATGAATGAATGAACATTTCCAGATATGTACTGTGCCACATGCTAGTTTTTGACACTCAACTGGGCATTGAAACTATGCTAATTTGGGGTGGTCCATCCTTTTTAGTTTTACCTTATATTCACATAGGTCTCTCAAATACCAGTTCAGAGTGCGGGAGCTTTTTTATAGATCTCTTTCTAGTGTCCCTTTTCAGTTATATTAGTCTGTTCTCTTGCTTGTAACAAAATACCTGGAACTGGGTGATTTGTAAGAAAATGAAATTTATTGCTTACAGTTTCTGAGGCTGGGAAGTCCAAAGTCCAGGGAACCCATCTGGTGAGGGTCTTCCTCAGTGGTGGCTTCAGTGACACAGGGTGTCACTTTGCTAGATGGAGGAAGCAGAGAAAGAGGGAGACTCTCACATGCTCTCCTTTTAAAGCCCTCAGAACCACGCCCATGACTACCATTAAACAATTCGCTATGGCATGGTCCTCACAATTTAATCACCTCTTCAAGGACCCATCCACCTTTCTATTACCATAATAGGATTTCCCACCCTCAACAGTTACAGTGGGGATTAAGCTTCAATGACTTTGGGGGGCCATTCAATTCACTACATCAGGTAAAAGAAAATTCATACATTCCTTCTACTAAAATTAGAAAGTTTGATTTAATTGTCATGAAAGGTAATTTTGGCTTTTATGGTACAATCTAATGGAAAACTTATTTTCATACAAGTTATTCTCATTTTTAAAAGCAGAAGCAAATCCCAACTATAAGAGTTAACCTATCTGACATTGTCTCGTTAATATTTTATCTCTTTGATTATTAGTTCCAGATATTACGAAGAGTTGCTTTTAAAATTGATGTGCAAATTCAACATGATGGTGCTTTTCATCTTGTTTTAGTATAGCCTCTGGTTGGGTTGCTTCTTGGGAGCCAAGAAAAGCAACAATTTTTGTCCTGGAAAATCCTGGGATTTTATTTATATAGCAGCTCTAAGCTGCAGGGCATTTAAGAAGATTAAAAGAATATCGCAAATTTTTTAAAGCAGAGGAGTCACCGTAACACTATGGATAGAAATACATTCATGTCAAACTTGAAATTCTGTGAGTGCTTACTATTATTCTGTTGGACTGGCACTCCTGAATGTTCCTGAAATTATCTGACACGGCAGTTTCTACTCACTGAAAGCATTCTGTTCAAGATTATCTTGCACTAGTTTGGTATGTCTGCTAAACTTAATAAAGATTCAGGGTTTTGGTCTTTGCTTTTTATAAACACCTGTCAAAATCAGGCAAAAAACATTATAGACCAGATATCATCTCTCGTGTAACTTAACTTCAAAATTCTGTTGTTTTTGGTTGAAACTTACAAAGAGTATATTGAGTTAAGGAAGCTAGAAACAAAAGTCCATATACTATATCGTTCCATTTATAGAAAGTTCAAAAACAGGCACAAATAATCTATGGTGTTAGACATCTGCATAGTGGTTACCCTTGCTGGGGACAGTGACAGGAAGTGACAGGGGACACTAACGTGTTTCAAGGAGTGAATCTGAGTAGACAAGAGTGGCTTCCTGGAGGATGTTACTCATTTTTGTCAATGACTGAAAGGGAAATAGAATCCCCACATGGAAAAAGACTTGGTTTCATCATAAGAATCTGCCACTTGACTCCATGAGAGAAAGAACTTTCACTATATATATGTGGTTCTGCAGTTTGTTTCAGGGGTAGTTTCACATCCCCCTTACAAGTATTGTTCGTGAATAAGAACCAAATATTTCAGCTCTTTAAAACATGACTGGAAAGTAAGAAAGAATTTAAGGGGTCATACAGATAGCTCTGCAACAGCTTCAGGGAATCCTGTTCTGGTGTCTTTTCACCCCATCCTAAAATCTGCTAGGAAAGCTGAGCTAATCAGAAGTGGCCAACTAGCATTTACCCAATAAAGAGCTTGGCTCAGCAGACAGTTAATGCAATGCCAGATCAATAGAACTCGGAAAATTATTTCTTCATTTCCTTTTATGGCAAGTAAGTTACCCATGAAGGACAGAATGTCAGCCTTTTGTCAAGAAAGCATGGAGCTTTTCATTACTCTGACATAAGACATGGAGAGGGGCACATGTAAATAATTCTAAGCTCCTTATTGATGTGATGTCAGATTTTCATTTTGAAGTGAAATAAGCTCTAAGAAGCATTTGCAAGAAAGGTTCAGTCTTCTCAACCCAAAGTGCTTTCTTTTCCTGGAGAGATCCATCAAAAATGGGAACCATGCTGTCACCTAGAACGACCTGCTGTAACTTCAGCTTTTAGGAGATGATAGGTAGTTATCTGTCACAATCTTAGGTAATGAAGGAAAAACTAAAAGAATATTGAAAGATCAGAAGAAACATTTTGGAGGAAAGATGCTGAAATTTTTCTTCATGTGACCTTCTAATGATTCACGTGGGATGCTATTTGGCTTGCAATTGACTGGCTACATCAGAGTGACAGCGCAGCTCTTCTCAGTGCTGTATCATCTCACAGAGGTCTAAAGCACCAGCTTTCAGCGTGACCTGGTTGCAAGGTTATGGCTCTGGGCATTGGAAAGCAATGACTCAGATACTACATGAGGAATAATATACTTCCTAAAACTAATAAGCC
>NW_007727475.1:26047-30043 GCF_000696425.1 Galeopterus variegatus | reverse complement strand
CTTTCTTTCTTTCTTTCTCTCTCTTTCTTTCTTTCTTTCTTTCTTTCTTTCTTTCTTTCTTTCTTTCTTTCTTTCTTTTTTAGGAAAATAAAAAGACTATAGAATTCCTTCATCTCTGAAGATAAAATTAAATTCCACTGCAATGTCATCAATTCAAATTCAGAGAAAATTAAAAAAAGAAAAAAAAAAAGATCTATCATCCCAATTTGCCATGCATGTTTGGGTTTTTTTTTTTTTTCCACAGTTTTTTGTTGTTTTTCTGCCATTCTCTCTGTACAAGCATAATGGAACATTGATTGGTGTACTAGGAATTAATTCTTAGCATGTCCCATTTGTTTGTTTTTCCCAGATTACTAAAGATCGTATATTCCACCATGGGGAATGGTCTTCTGTGTTCATTGATGAGTTTTCAGATACTTGTGGTGATTTCAACACTGACTCTACACCATTGCCAGAGAGTCAGAGACCCCCCGGCAGCAAGCCCACCGGTGCGAAGGCTAACACTTCCCACCTAACAGTTGGTTTCACTCTCCACGGTTTCGATGGCTTTCTTCCTCTGACCTCCTTCTGCTCTTCCTGCGCATCTCAAGGTCAGCAGCGCTGTGTTCCTTCCCACACGCTTTCTCTCTGCCCCACCCACCCTCCCTCACACTTCCCCTGGCTAGTTCTTTCTTACGTCCAGTTCTCAGCCTCAATACCACTTCCTTTTGAAGCCATCTCAGCCTCTCTATGGGAAACGGTGTGTTCTGTTATTTCGTTACACTGTCCCTTGGTTTTTCCTTCACGGTGCTAATTCTTCTACTCACCCTTATTTGATTGAATGTGTCTATTTCTCTAACTAGAGTGGGAGACCCGTGAGGTCTTGGACTGTGCCTCTCTTGCTCTCTGCCCCGTCCCCAGGGCCTGGCATGGAGCCCACTGCATGGTAGACACTTGGCAAATATTTGCAGACTCTTTCCTCTACCACGTTAAGGCTTTATTTCCCATACAAACCAACACCTTCAGAACACTATTCCGAAAACAGTTACAGGCTGGCCAACGATGATTTGAAAGAATTTAGCTGCTCTTTTTCAAAATAACTTTTCGTATGAGTAAATTGAACATTAATAATTTTTTGAGATGACTAAATATAAACCTAAACCAAAGATACTAAAACTTCCTTCAAATTTTATCTTTTGGATAGGGCTGATTCTGCTATAAATACTCTATTGTTGATTAAAATTGGGTTTTAAATTCATGAAATAATACTTTCTTATAGATAAAATAGAACTAATGAATTTAAATAACTCACGTCTCTCCTGTGAATGGGCCTGGCCAGAAGGGAGTAGGAAGAGCGCTTGTCTCTGCACCAAATTTGCCGCTTTCTCTCCCCAGCCCCCTTTCCACCGCCCTCAGGAACTCACACTTGTTTTGAGATGCTTCCTTTCTGAATATGAAAATTAGACTTTAGGTCCTTTATTCACTCCAAAGAATACATAACTGTTTAAAAATCATTATTCCTTCTAAGAGAGTTTGTAACATCAGCATGGAAGTGACATAATGGATTACATCGTCCAATCTCATTTTGTCCTGATTTGCATTTTAACATTCAAATATGGTGATATCACTCCCTTGTGCAAATCTCCCCTTTCCAGCATCCTCCTCCCAGCAGAGCAGGCTCTGGGGAGTTGGTTCCTCCGGGCTCCATGCTCTGGGCCCTGTGCTGTCTCGGCTGACCTCCTGGTCACCTCCGCGCCGGTGCTGACAGCTCCCTTCCTGTGCACATTTCCCACCCTCACTGCCTCCTCCCAATCACTCCGATGCTCCAGTCCCCCATGTCCCTGCCTGTCTGTCCCCAGACAGTGAGAAGCAGACTCTCATCCCACCCCCTGAATCCCTGGCCCAGCCTAGGCCTCCTACAGGGCACCATCACACACACACAAAAAAAAGAACAGGAAGGAAGGAAGCCAAAGAGACGGAGTTCTGAGAGTGGAATTTCAGGGACAGCCAGCAGAAAAACATGCTTACTTGGGGGCTGAGATGTTGTTACCCCCAAAACAGTACCTCCTGAGCAGCCACGTACTTTGAGTGTGCGTTTGGTCCATCCACCTCTTCTGGACAGTTCTTGTTGGTAATAAATGTCACATACATTTGCAGGGCCTGGGCATTGGCTAGAATTAGTCCATTAGTCAATCAATATGTGCTTTCGTAAATTATTTGCCGTATACTGCACTAAGCAATCTCGTCTTACAGAAGCCATGAATTTCTGGATTGGATAAAAGTTCCCAGATGCCAGGAAACATTTAGCAGTGAGCCACACTTATTTTCTCTATGTTTTCATTTTTCTTTTTTAACTGAGATATCAATAGCCTTACACAACTTAAGCTTCTACTCACAGGACCTCAAAAGCCCCTTGGAAGATCTGTACCCTAAGTGCACCTCCCTGTGTGGAGTGTATGGTGTGCTGTTTCTACACGGACTGGGCTAGCCCAAAACACGTGTCAGGTTTCAAACTGTCTGCTCCTCAGGGCAAGAATGTAGGCAATTTCTCTTGTTATTATTGTTATTCAGCAGAGCTTCATCCATTGTAAAGCAGCTTAGAGATTTATGGTGGTTTATGAATAATGAACAATGACTATAACATCGACAGAGCCAGCACCCCAGTGAGTCCAGCTTGGAGAGAGGTCCACCTGTGTGTGTGTGTGCAAAACTGGCATGTGTGTGTGAGCATGTGTGCAAGTGTGTGTGACAGCACTAGAATACGTGTGCAGACGTGTGTGTGCATGTGTGAGTATGTGTGTATGTGTGTGCGCCCATGGGGGGGCATGACAACAGCTCTAGGGACACAGCTACTTATTTATAGTTGTGCACAATTCATCTCGTCTCCTCTGGCTTCCCACAGAGCCGGTCACCAGGTTCTTTAAAACTCTGTGGAGCCTGCGGTCCATATCATCACCGTTTCTCTTTCATCCTGTCTTTCCTAGTGTGAGAGTTTTGCTCTGACGCTGCTCATCCTGACTCTCCCGTCCTGCTCCTCCTCAGGGAATTCAGCAAACTTTTAGACATGAGTCCTCACCAGCCCTCTCCCCCATCGCCTCTGGCTGGAGTGTATCATCAGCACTGGGTTCGGGAAACTTACTCTGTGCCAGGCAGGGTGGCCAGTGCCCTTTCCTCCACTATCACGTTTAATCCTCACAACTACACTATATGAGAAGAATTGTTTTGCCCCTTTAAAGAGAAGGAAATCATGGCTCAGAGAGGTGGATGTCTGGCCCAAGATTACAAGACAAGCTGGAGCAGGACCAGACTCCAGCCATGTTTGACCTGGACCCCCTCCTCCTAGCCTCTCCCTGGCATTTTTCAGAATGGATTGAGGGGAAGGGGCGGATCAAGAGTAAAGTTGGATGGAAACTCAGAGAGCACCCAACCATCTCCGTGACAAGGACATGATGAGAGGTGACTTCTGCAGAGACGCACTTCCCTGAGGGCAGAGCTGGGAGGACGATGCCACTGTCCCAGCTCCAGCCCCGTGCTCACGACAGGTAAAACTCCGTGCACTTGCTCTGATTCTGTAGACTGGCTGCTGCTGAAGACCTGCAGAAGGAGGATACAGCTTCCATTTTCTCTGCCTGTCTTTGTCAGAGTGACTCTGCCTCCTAGTTCAACACCTCTCTTGGTTAGTACAGAACAGGCCTTCAAATAACAAGAAACACAGTGAAGGGAATGCCCTGCTTTGGTTTTCCAAGCCTGAGCAGAAATCTCCCTACCACACTGCAAATTCCATTTTACATACTGTTTTCTTGTTTTGCACTCATAGAAGTTATTTTTTTTCCAAACAAATCTCTGGGCTTGTATGTGCATTGGAGGAGTATAGAAAGATAAAATTTGTAGGAAAATAATAGCGATAATGGCAGCAAAACATTGAGATAAGTTTTTGTTTGTTTGTTGTTTAGCTCATTGAGGATAGAGAATGACAGGAGAGTCTCAGTTTCTGATCAGCTTATGAGAGAAGAGTTA
>NW_007727475.1:23231-25567 GCF_000696425.1 Galeopterus variegatus | reverse complement strand
ATTGAGGATAGAGAATGACAGGAGAGTCTCAGTTTCTGATCAGCTTATGAGAGAAGAGTTACATGGTGGTGACAATTCCCTTCCTGGTGGCACAAGCCTGACCATCAGGGGTGTGAGGGGAAGGTCACACCCCAGTATGTAGACTTCCCTTTGTTCTTCCTAGTTTTACTTTACTCTCAATGTTGGCTCTTCCTGGTGTTCCAAGCCCATAACATCTCTGGTTTAAGCATTCCAGAAAGGAAACCTCAAGATTTCAACTAGGGCATGGTAAAGACAGTAGCCTGGCTGCGTGGATAAGAGAGGAAATCAGGAAATTTGGTTCTTCTTATAAAAACATTCTTCATGCCCCCCCTTTAAAAAAATTTTTTTTAAAGCTTTGCCTGCACCTTTGCCTTCAGAGGGTCCAGGTACCTGCACTTTCTGAGCATTGCTGCAGGCCAGTGTAATGAGTCAGCTTGCTCAGTTTGGGTTTCTCACCCTGCAGGCTGCGGTTTCAGCCAATATCTTTGTGCCATGAGCTTTCTAACTTTCAAAAAAAATTAACCACTCCTTCTCTGCTATAACCTTTGTCCTTTTAAGTTTATCACCTCCCCATTTAATAAAATGTTCACTATAATTACAATAGAATTTTAGGAAGAAGTGGACTGTGTGTTTTAACCTGCCATGTTTAACTGGACTTAACATCCTCACTTGAGTTAAAGAGATTAAAAACTTACAGAAGGTAATACAGCTCAGTAAGTGGCACAGCTGAGACATCAGCCCTCTAGGGAGGAGAGAAAAGGAAGACAAAAAGGAAATGAGGTCCAAGATTCTGCAGGGTGTCTGGCGGGACAGTGACGAGCAATGGAGCAATGAGCTGGTCCTGGAAGGTCGTCGCTTCGAAATGGGAAATGAAATTAAGGGAGCAGCCGAGAGGAGTGTCGAGGAACAGTAGGGTCACCTGACTTCTCCCTTCATCCATTCCTCCTTCCACCTTTTCTCTCTCACTCACTCCCTTCCTTCCGTGAACAGGCATGGAGACTTGCGCGTGTGAGGCTCAGGGCTAATCCTGGGGGACAGGCTTGTGCTGCGCATCCTCAGGGAGCACATCACTTAATGGGACAAAATGGTGTGGCACACTCACAGCACAAAGGAAGGACATGGACACCTAACCTGATTTTGGAGCAGCAAAGCAGGTGGCTTTCCCAAACATTTCCAGATCCCCCTGTTCTTTGATCCATTTGTCCTTAATGTCAATATCATCTTTGCCATCATCATCATCATCATTATCATCATCATTATTAACATGGTAACTACTTATAGGAATTCTGCTATAGGAAACCTGGCACCATGATGCACATTGTATATAGCTTATTTAATTTAATTCTTGTAACAATCCAGTAAGATAAAGTATGATCAGCTTGAGAAAACTGAGATGAAGTAACTCACCCAAAACCCTCAGTAGTAAGCAAGGCTTCTTGGCCTGACCCTTTCCTCTGACTTTTTGGATGTCTCTTCTCTGTGCCTCCCTAGTGTCCAGTCCAGGTCATTACCATTGTGCTTAGCTATCATAAATTTTTTAAAATTTGTGTGCTCACAGGAACCATTCCTTACTTATCTCTGCATCCCTAATGGCTATCTCAGTATCTGCTACAGGATTGGAACGCATTAAGTAAATAATTTTTAAATAAGGCAAAGTCAGGATTAGAATCCAGATTTTTTCCTAATTATGAAGCTCATGTCTTTCCCCTGTGATGCTGTCCTCCTTTGCAGCTTTCTCTCATAGGTGTTCACACTCCCCCTCATAAACAACGGCTCACCTGTCCTTTACTGTTATCTCCTGCCCCGTAAATGCTGAACCCTGCTGATAATGTCTTCCTCTCCCCGGGAAGACTTGTGATTAAACCAACAAGCACAGACACATCCTTTTCAAAACCAAATAAATGCCTTTTGGAAAAATCCCTCACTGTTTTCAAGTGCAGTCACAGCACAAATTTAAGCATCAAAACAAACTTTTTGTTACAAATGTTTACAACACTGTGGACAGAAACTTAGGAGTCCATCTGTTCTATGGGATTTTCATTTAGGAATCTTTTGAAACCACATCAGCAAGTCATTGTTACTGTTGGCCACGCATGGGAATATCTTGCTCAAACAGAACCCTATGTTTGAATGGCATCTGTTGTGAACTTCGAGTCTGTCTATGCAGAGCTGCAGGAGGTGGCAAAGATAAGCGATGGTGGGAACCTGACTCACAGACCGTGAATCAGGAGCCACATTTCCTGGAAAAGCCCCGCAGGTCCCAGGATCTGGAGACACAGGTAAACAGCAGACAGAACTGGCGCTGGTGTTACCAC
>NW_007727475.1:21877-22657 GCF_000696425.1 Galeopterus variegatus | reverse complement strand
CAGGTCCCAGGATCTGGAGACACAGGTAAACAGCAGACAGAACTGGCGCTGGTGTTACCACACTGCTGCCTCCCTCCAGTTCTATGCCAAGTCCTGTTTCTTTGCCAGGTTTGTAGATGCCCACTTTTGGGAGCAGAATGACAGAGGAACAAACCTGGTTATGTTCTGGCTTTGCATTTGGAAGCTGTGGCCTTGGCAGGCTTGAAGCACCTGAATCCCAAATCTCTATATCCTCATCTGTAAAATCAGGCTCACAGTGTTGTTGTGAAACCTAAAGGAAAGAACACCTAAAGCACTAACTAGCACCCTGCAGGGCGGATCGTAGTTGGACAGTGACTCTCCATTTCCCTGGGAAGTGGATAAACGAACCACTAGACATTCTGATGCAGGATAAGGCCTGGACGACTGTACAGCTCAAGAGTCCCAGGGGAACCTAAGTGGAGAACCACTGCCTTAAGTGAGATATGGAACCAGCTTTCTCAGTGGAGACAAAAGTTTTTGGCTCCCAGTCTGGAGTTAAAGTGGAATATCAAGTTCAGGATGTACCAAGCAATATCACTCTATTTATAAGCCACTTTACAATAATTATGCTTATTCTTTCTGTATTCTTGAGGACAAGTTTGGCTTTATGATCCATACTTTCTCCTTGAGAACACAAAGAGAAAGATTCACTCAGAACGTCAACAGCAGCAAATGGATTGGAATCCAGATATTTATCACCCACAGCAGCTGAACATTGTGGTCCGTACTCATGCAGAATATCTACAACGATCTGAGTAA
>NW_007727475.1:14813-20784 GCF_000696425.1 Galeopterus variegatus | reverse complement strand
AGTTGGCCAAGCTAAAAAGCAAACATCAATCTTATGGTTTGTATTTAAGAATAAGTTGAAAATGTCATTCAACCATTTATGGAAATGATTAAGACCTAGTCCTCCAACACAGATTTTTAGTAGTAATAGAACAAAACTCAGAGGTATGTACAAGTGAGAAAAAAAACACAGTTTGCATCAAACATAGGTTTCTAGGTGCACAATATGGAAATGCTAATGAGATCTTGGAAATTTCCCAGAGTTTTTATTTAATAAGAAAGTTAAAGTGTACTTCTAGGAATGGGCCAGGAAGCTCTTCTCCCAAGCTGTTCATTTTAGGCTGAACTCAACGAGAGTTTAGTATTTTATGTCTTGTTTTCACAACTACTTTATGTAAAAAGAAAACAAAAAACAAAAAACCCAGATTAGAAAAACAACAACAGACCAGTTATGTAGAAACTATCATCTGCTGGAAATTTTGTTTAAATGTAATTTGCCCCCTATTCTTCTGTCAAATAGATGAAAAACACAGGAACAATGTGCAACATTGTACAAAAATCACTGACTAAAGGTCATAAAGGGGCTAAAAGAATTCAACAGTAGAACTCTTCCTACAACACAATTATTTTTCAGAGTTGCCTTTGCACCTCTCCTCCTCAGCTCTGTGTAAAGGATAAAGAATAGAGTGTTCACCACTCTAGGTGCTCCGGTATAATTTTTTTGCAATGAAATATCATGAACCGTGTCATAATATAGAGGCATTTAATTAGAGTCATTTAACACATTGTAACTCACCAATGATTTTTGCATTCAGCATGTTTCAAACAGCTGAGTTTTTAAAATGTGGAGATTTGCTCACCACTAAATATCAATGGGCCTCTGCAGCTGCACAGCCCCTTAAATCTGGTTTGCATATGTAGCTTAATGAGTCCTCAGGAACAAGACAGAATTAAGAAAACAGCAGCAAAGAAAAAATATCCAACTGCAGAGGGAGTTAACCCAGCCGTGGAAGTGGCACTTGTCAGTGGACACTGGGCCAAAGACCTCACGACAAGCCTAAAGGAAAGCAGGCAGTGAGCGGCCTTCAATGGAACATGGGCCTGGGCCTTCAGTGAATGTAACGTGCCCGCTTTCCTCTTCTATCTTGAGTTCCCGGAGAATCTGTGTAGGGAACTCAGTGGGTGTTTTCTACAGATTACCGCACCGCCTCCAAGCACATTGCACAGTGAGGCCACGAGAAGCCTCAAATTGCCCAATTCTTGTTCCCTTACCTGTCTGTTCCCAGAGTAACCCCTCACCTCCTACTTCACCTGCAGTTCCTAGTGTTAAGGTTACTCCCCTAGCATCAATAGGACAGGGAAGGCCCACTGTCACCAGCAGGAAGATGTCACCTGCAAGGACAAGGAGGCTGAAAGAGACTTTAGCTCTTTCTGAATTTCCCTGTTTTTTCTTATATATAATCCCCCTTATCACAAAAACAAAACAATTCAGAAACAGATAAACAAAAAAAGAATATATAAAAAAATTACATGAATTCCACAAATTGGATATAAGCCCTGTTAACACTGTGAAGTATGTCCTCTTAGTACCTATTCCATGTGAGGAATAAGGACATCCTTCTACATGTGAGGGTACTTCAGAAAGTTTGTGGAGGGCCGAGCCCGTGGCGCACTTGGGAGAGTGCGGTGCTGGGAGTGCAGCAGCGCTTCTGCCGCGGGTTCGGATCCTATATAGGGGTGACCGGTGCGCTCACAGCGCTCACTGGCTGAGCACGGTACGGCCGGTCTCAAAAAGGACAAAAAAAAAAAAAAAAAGTTTGTGGAAAAATGGAATTAAAATGTAATAGGAATCTTTCCATGAACTTTTTGAAGACACCTCCCATACTTTATGAATATACATTATTATTTCCTTGGAATACAGCCCTCCACGAGATTTTACTGCCTCAAATGCTGTGCATGTTTTAAGCTTTTTTGACAAATATTACAAAATCGTCCTCTGGAAAACTATTTTATGTTTACATCAGAAAAAAGTAAGAGTGACCATTTCTTAACACACTTGCTTACAGGAGCATTATATTTAACTTGCTAATTTGAAAGATGGAAGTCATTTCATAGTTGTTTAAATTCACATGACTTCAATATTCTCCTTGAATTTTCACCTTCCCTTGTCAGCCCCTGGGGGGTTGGGTCCTCAGGGAGACCTAGTGAACACCCCCTCTTTTCTCTTTATCTCCTTGTCTACTAGTACAGCAGAGCTGGGGTAGGTTGACACTTTCTAAAAGGATGTTATTGAAAAATGAAGTGGATACAAGAGGAAATAATTACAGAAAATGAAAACAGCGTAAAAATACTCATATGTCGACTAAGCTGAGGAACTTAGGAATTCTTAAGATCACAAAGGAACTTTCCAAAACTTTGCACACCATCTTGCCCGTCTTACCTGAATTCCTTCCCTCCCAGTCTCCATGTGTTTCCCCTACAGAAACAGACCACTTGAACAGACAACTGCTTAAAACTAAATCACGTTGCTGGTCCAAATTTCCCACTCCTAGAAGTCCTCTCAGTTATGATGTTTCTATATTTTCTGGGTCAAAATTTGAATACTTATTCTGATCAAGTATTTTATATGTGTCTTTATATTACATTCATTAGTAAAACTTTTAAGTGACACTTGGTTACTTATTTAACAAATTGCCTCTGTGTAAGTAGGATAGAATTACATGCAATTTTGAAGAAATTCCAGACATGTGTTAAAGGAAGTCCCAGAAATTCCATGTCTTGAAGGAAAAGGCCATGAGTCAATGTATGAATGTATTTCTTGTTAAGTAAGAGAGAGCTGTACTTCTAAAACACAGTTTCTATGGTCAAAGTAAACTGATCTTATAAAGAGTTTAAGGAAGAAAGGTATCCAGGGCTTGGTGGACTTTCACTAGTGGGAATGTGTAGGGATGGGCTGATGGCTGTGTGGAAGTAAAGTTACTGGAGTGAGACTCTTGCTGATTGGTTGACTTTCAGACATGTGGGGCTGTTGTTGACTGGCTGACTTTCGTAAGTATATTTACTGAAGTGAATTGTCATCGATCAGTTGGAATATGCTTGAAATTGGCTCTGTTGAGTCCTTACTTATGGCTTGGGACTACAGCCAGGGAACAGTGTTTTCCTTTCTTGAATTTGAAGGACAGGAACATTTTATTCTCACTTGGCTGCCTTATCTTTGACAGACAAATTTTTTCAGTAATGATATGCATTTCAGTAAAAATGGACAAACTTGAGATCCAACTGAATGACCAGCGTGTTTAAGGTCTGGTGTTTGAGCTGCAACTACTCCTGAAGTATTTTGTGATAACCTTCAGATTAATTTGTTAGAATGGCATCATAGGGTAATAAAATTAGATTTTCCTTGGAAATGATCTGCCAAGCCCCCTTTTCCTAAGGTGGAGAAACTGAAGTCCAGAGAGTTGTCTTCACATTCCCAAAAGATGCATCTTGTCCTGGTTTCCTAACTACTTCTCAACACCAAACTTAGTTCTGACATCATTTGATGGGAATCTGATCAATAAATAGGAAGAAAAAAACTATATCAATAATTTATTCATTTAGAGTAGTTATTACTACTTAACAAAATATAAATCAAGTTCAATAAAAAAAGGCACTATTAACATCATTTATACATATCCCTTGATCTTCTATACACAAACTATTTCCTGTTTTCTCCTTATTCTCTAAGAGGAGAAAAGGGAAGCATAGACAGGAGAAAGAAAGGAATGTGGAAGTGCTGTGATGAGGAGGAAGGAGGTGGGTCCAAGAAAAGAGAACGAACGTGGAGATGCAAGCAGCTGATTTACGGTCCATAAAAAATAAAATGTTGATGTTATACATGAAACCACTTGTTTCTTTTTCATAGGAATGCAGAGAAATTGAAGATGAAGGTGATGGAATTTGGCATGGAAATAACCTGAAACAAAAGTTGGTTTACTACAACCAAGGAGCTCCTTTTATACTGCTGCAGTCAGCAATAAAGAAAACAATAGAAGAGCCGAGTGTTGATTTGCCCCTAAAGACACAGCTCATATCTGCTGACTCCTCTCCATCACTACCACTCTCTCTCTCTCATGGTCCATGTCCATAGTCTCCACGTTGGCCTCCTTTTTTTGTGCTCTTGCCATCTTCTGCACAGCAACCAGTTATCTTTTTAAAATAGAGAGATTTCACTTGCTCTCCTCCAAAGGCTTCCAATTGTTCTTGGAGTAAAATCCATAAATTTAATGAAGGAGGCGAAGGATCTCTATAATGAGAACTAAAAGTCACTGCTGAAAGAAATTAGAGGACACCAAAAAACGGAAAGACATTCCATGTTCATGGATTGGAAGAATTAACATTGTGAAAATGTCCTTACTATCTAAAATGATCTACAGATTCAATGCAATCCCCGTAATAATACCAATGACAATTCCTCACAGAAATAGAAAAAAATTAATATGGAACAAGAAAAGACCCTGAATAGCTAAAGCAATTCTGAGAAAAATAACAATAATAATAATAAAGCCAGAGGCATTATACTACCTAACTTCAAATTATACCACAAAGCTATAGTAACCAAAACAGCATGGTATTGGCATAAAAACAGACACATGGATGGATAAAACAGAATAGAGAACCCAGAAATCAACCTATACATTTACAGCCAACTGATGTGTGACAAAGGCACCAAGAACATACATTGGGAAAAAGACTGCCTCTTCAGCAAGTAGTTCTAGGAAAACTCTATGTCCATGTGTAGAAGAATGAAACTAGACTTGTACATCTAGCCATATGCCAAAATCAACTCAAAATGGATTAAACACATAAATATAAGACTTGAAACCATAAAACTCCTAGGGAAACACTATAGATGTAGGACTGGGCAAAGACTTTATGAATAAGACCTCAAAAGCACAAGCAACAAAAGAAAAAATAAACAAAAGGGATTATCTTGAACTAAAAAGCTTCTACACAGCAAACAATCAAAAGAGTGAAAAGACAACTTACAAAATGTGAGAAAATATTTGCAAACTATACATCTGACCAGGGATTAATACCCAGAATGCACAAGGAACTCAGACAACTTAACAGTAAAACAACAAATAATGCAGTTAAAGGAGTCAAATAGCCATTTCTCAAAAGAAGACATATAAATGGCCAACAAGTATAAGAAAAAATGCTCAACATCACTAATCATCAGGGAAATGCAAATCAAAACCACATTGAGATATCATCTCACCCTAGTAAACTGGCTATTATCGAAAAGACAGAATAACTAATACTGGCAAGGATATGGAGAAGGGGAAACCTCCTACATTGTTGGTGGGACTGTAAATTAGTACAGCCATTATGGAAAATAGTATGGAGGCTTCTTAAACAACTACAGATAAATCTACCATATGATTCAGCAATCCTACTTCTGGGTATATATCCAAAGAAATGGAAATCATCATGTCAAAGGGACACCTGCACTCCCATATTTATCACAGCTCCATTTACAATAGCCAAGAGTTAGATCCAACATAAATGCTCATCAACAGATGACTGGGTAAAGATAATATGTCATATATACACAGTGGAATACTACTCAGCCATAAAAGAGAATGAAATTCTGTCATTTGCAGCAGCATGGATGAGCTTGGAGAAAATTATGTTAAATGAAATAAGCCAGGCACAGAAAGAAATACTGCATGTCCTCACTTATAAGTGGGTGCTAAAAAATAAAAATGCAAGAAAGAGGGCCAGCCCGGTGGCGCACTGGAGAGTGCGCCACTTGGGAGCGCGGCGGCGCTCCTGCCGAGGGTTCGGATCCCATGTGGAGACCGGTTCCCACTCACTGGCTGAGCGCGGTGCGGGCACAACACCGAGGGTTGCGATCCCATTGCCGGTCCCCGGTACGGACGCGACACCAAGGGTTGCGATCCCGTTACCAGTCAGTAAAAAAGACAAAAAAGAAGATATAACAACTATAC
>NW_007727475.1:10665-14460 GCF_000696425.1 Galeopterus variegatus | reverse complement strand
AAAAAAATTAAAAAATTAAAAAAAAAATGCAAGAAAGAAAGAAAGAAAGAAAATAAACACAATAATATATTGAACTTGCAGAAGGAGAGAGCAGAACTGTGGTTACTACAGGTAGTGAGAAATTGGTTAATGGACGTAAGGAATGATTATGTTTTATAATGACGAACATGATAATTATCCTGATTTGATCATCACACATTGTACGCAGGTACTGATATTCAATTTTGTACCCCACAAACATGTATAGTCAGCTATGTTTCAATAAAAAACAAATAAGCACAATTTTTAAATGTTCAATAAGTAAGGTGGATATATAATTTATCATCCCAACGGAGGCAGGGGTGGGACCCTCTGGGGAGAACTGGGACATGGGTCCCCCTACCTCTTGCCCCTGCCTGTCTTTTTGCTTCACCCCCTCGCTCATGATGCTCCAACCCCAGCTTCTTCGTGTTCCTCAAATGCCCAGTTTTTCTTACTGCAGAGCCTCTGTGTATACTGTCCTTTCTGCCTGGAGCCCGCATGCCCCTACCAGATCAACTCACCTTTCAGGGTCAGCTTTTGATCCACAGAACAAACTTCCTTGACTGCCCAATCTAAATTAAGTGCCCCTGTCATAATTGCTTATGGAAGCCTTTATTTTTCCTGTATAGTAGTTTCACAACTGGAAATTTTGTATTTATTTCTAGAGTTGCCCATTTAATCTCCATCTATTCCTCTCGCCCAATCTAAATTAAGTGCCCTGTCATAATTGCTTATGGAAGCCTTTATTTTTCCTGTATAGTAGTATCACAACTGGAAATTTTGTATTTATTTCTAGAGTTGCCCATTTAATCTCCATCTATTCCTCTAGATTGTGAGTTCCTAAAGATAGATACTGTACCTCTGCATTCAATCTTTATTTCTATGTCCCAGCAGTGTGCAAGGCATAGGGAGTATTTTTTGAATGATGCATTGTAATAAATATATGAATGGGTGGTTAAGAAGAGACAATACTTATCAACGTGTGTAGGAGAGGGCAATACAAATACTTTACACTTTTTCTGGACATAGTAAAAGGCTCCAGAATTTCCCAAATAATATGTGTCAGTCTTCTCAGTATACTACGGTAACCAACAACCTCAGAATCTGAGCAGCTGATAACAATAAAGGTTTATTTCTTGCTCCCATTGCATGCCCATTGTGAGTCAGATGCACGTCTTCATCCGAGCCCCGGGCTGCTGTAACAGTCCTGACAGCAACATTGCTTGTTTCCTAGTAGAGGGAATAAGAGCACAGCAGAGCCATGAGATGGCTTTCAAAGCTTTGCTCAGAAGGAGCATGCATCATCTCTGCTCCATTCATTGGCCAAAGTAAGTGACATGATATCAATGGGGCAGAGATGTGTCACCCTCTCATAGAGAGACATCCATAGGAAAGGGACCAGTATTTTGGAATACAGTATTATCTACTTCTTAGCACATGTGTCTAACACTTTTGGTAGATGAACTAAAGATAGTTTCCTTGCTTGCATATTTTGATAAGGTCTGGTAGATAAAAATGTGATTAATCTAATTTTATTCTTGGGGAAACCAAGGCTCTGCAAGATGAGGTGGTTCCCTGAGATTAAAAAGCACACGGTCTGAGAGACTGCCTCACCTGACGAGTCCACCATGCTGTTGCCCCTCTGTGGGGTTCTATTTCCTTCTCACCCACACCCAGCCCTTTGAGTCATCTTCAGACACTTCATGGTACCCTCCTTTTTCACTTGTGGGACTTCTCTTCATATTAAAGTTAGGCTTTTCCATGGAAGAGAGAGATATATGCAAACAAAAAGAAAACCCAGCCTTCTGTTTCTAGTGGAGAAGGTCTGTATTTAATGCCTTCTACAGACCTTTAATTAATATTCCATTTCATAGAAGAATATTCAAGAGTTCTACTGGGTGGGTTCGTCAGTTACTCTCCTGATTCCTGCCTCCGTCTAGTTCTGGTGGAACAAGACTCTCACAAGGAATTAAACTCAGCCCACCTGTAAACCTCATCCTCCCTCATTTTATAGTGAAATGGACAGAAATCCTAAGAACGAACAAGCAGGTGAGATCACAGCACTTATACAATAATTCAATTAATGTTCACAGCACTCATACAACAATTCAATTAATATATGCTTTGTCAAAAATGGTATCTATAGTTTTGAGGCATAATCTGAACTTTTCTTTGGAAATAGGACAATATTTAAGGAATAGAAGTGTGTGAACAGAAATGGAATGGAGACAAAGCTGGGGGCATGTGGCAAATTGAGGAGCCTCTTTAAAAATGCCTGTGGGCAGCAAATGCGCAGAATAAGAATTTTTTTTTCTTCTGGCAAAGGAGGCTCTAATCCTATAACCTTCATACATATTTAACTGCAGTTGACTTCCACTGACCTCAAGCAGACGCAATCCCATTTAACTTACCTCTATAGTAGCAAAAAAACATAAAGTCAGAGTTAAAACTAGAAGAATTTAAGTGAGAGCCAAATAGGCTGAAATGGCAGGCATCATGTAATAACAATGCAGCAGGCAGTGGAACTCCGCAGTTACAATCACCCAGGGAAATCTTGGAGTTGTGGAATGCCTATCAGTCTTTGCATGTGCCTGTGCTATGCCTTGTACCGCTTATGAAACATCTAGATTTTCTGAAGCTCCAGAGAAAAAGGGTCAAACATCACTTTGTTTTATTAAATTTTCTGTTTCCAGCTTTATCTCAGTGTGATATTCACTATCAGAGACATGAGTTGCATTTTCAAGGAATACCCACAGGAGGGTAGTTATGTCTGGAGGAGGGCAGTGGTTTGTGACCAGCCACACCCACCGGTGAACTGTGGTGTTGGACATTACAGAATGTCAGCAACGACATCTGGTTCTCACCATTAGCAAGTAACTAAGGAAAACAGGAGATCAAAGCAAATATTCATCCAACTCTAAATGCTTTGAATAAGACCATTCTCTTGCGGAACCCCTTGGTATGAATTAGCTAAGTGATGAATAAATAATAACAATCTACTTAGGAGCAAGAGTTAAAGAAATTGAACAATGTAGGTACAGACGGATGCTGTGCAGACTAATTTGCTAGCTTATGTGGTCAGCTAAATGCTGATGTCTTCCTAGGATTAGCTAAGTGATGAATAAATAATAACAATCTACTTAGGAGCAAGAGTTAAAGAAATTGAACAATGTAGGTACAGATGGATGCTGTGCAGACTAATTTGCTAGCTTATGTGGTCAGCTAAATGCTGATGTCTTCCTAGGCTTTTAGAACACAAAATGACAATTTCATATTTGTGTAGCACCTTGGAGTCTCAGACTTCACATGATCTCTACCTGCCACTTGCCTGATTCTGTTGACAGAAACTACTTTACATATGAACGGTGAAGTTTCAGGTGAAACTGGCTTTTTAAACTCAAGATGACTAATTATGTTTTACTACTTTCTTTGAATAAATGCAGTCACATTATAGTTACTTATAGATAGTTACAACTACAGAACATAAATCTTTATCACAACTGTTCTTTTTTTCTAAAACTTTGGAATCCAGCTATCTTATCTTTAGTCTTTACCTATGCTGCTCTTCCTTCTACTTTTAAAGAAATTACACCAGCTCTATGGGCAGAGAACCTTAAACATCCCTCTGCCCCCATCACACATGCACAATCACTTACCACCATTGTGTCCAGGAAAGACACAGTAACATTATTCCATTTTCTTTATACCTCTATGTAGTTCATATTCCATTTGTATTTTAGTAATCAATTGATTCTGGGTAATCAATATCTCCAT
>NW_007727475.1:7676-8894 GCF_000696425.1 Galeopterus variegatus | reverse complement strand
GTGGGACTTGGGACCAGCTTCTAAACAATAAATTATGACAAAAATGATGCCACTTTCATGATTATGTCACATTTAATTGTGACTTCCATCTTGCTAGTAGACTCTCTCCATTGACTCTCCCTCTTGCTGGTTGATAAAGTAAAGGAATTGAGGGTGACCTCCAGTCAACAGCAAAGAACCAAAGCCCTCAGACTGATAGCCCACAAGAAACTGAATCCTGCCAACAACATGTGAGCTTAGAAGCAGATTCCTCCTCAGTCAAGTGTCAGATGAAACCCTATCCCTGCCCAACACCTTGGTTACAGCCTCATGAGCTTCCTAGAGTGGAAGACTCGGTTAAGCTCTACCCGGATTTCTGACCACAGAAAATCTAAGATAAGTGGATGTTGTTTTAAGCTGCTAAATTTGTGGTAATAGTGTTATGCAGAAATAGATTACTAACACAATATTAAACTATTGGATTGTAACAGCAATTATTTGNTCTCCAAAGAGGATTACAATGTAGTGCTTTATAGCAAGGGTTAGCAAATTTTTTCTGTGAAGGGTCAGACAGTAAATATTTAGGGTTTGCAAGCCATATGGGTGATTTCTCAACTCTGCCATTATAATGTGAAAGCAGCCACACACATTATGTAATCAAACGGGCATGGCTGTGTTCCAATAAAACTTTATTTAAAAAAACAGGCAGCTGGCCAGATGTGACCCATAGACTGTGGTTTGCTGACCTTTGGCACAGAGCATGGACTTTGGAGCCACATCTGCCTCTGTGCCCTTGGGAAAGTCACTAACCTGTCTGTGCTTTAGTTTCCTCATTTTCATTGGAACAATAAGAATATGTCCTCGATAGGGTTGTTTTGAAGGTGAAATTAGCTGATACATGTAAAGTGGGTTAGATTCGGACAGTTGGTTAGAGTAGGATAAAATCAATATAAATGTTTGTTATTGTTACATGCAACTTGAGAAAAATAAGACCATGCATTATTTATTTTTATGTTTCGCTGGACCTCCACAATCTCCGTAGCACATAGCCAAGTACAATTACGTATATGCTCAATAAATATGTGTTGAATTGAATTACTCTGATTTGCTTTCTCCTTACTTCTTTACAAAGAATAAGTAATTGATTTCTCTTCTTATCCCTTCCCTCCAGTGAATAGGTCATGTATAGTTACTTCTTTCTTACTCTCATGGCAAAATTATATTTTGAGCTGCCCCAAC
>NW_007727475.1:3940-6051 GCF_000696425.1 Galeopterus variegatus | reverse complement strand
CCGGTCATGAAAAAAAGACAAAAAGGAAAAATAAATAAATAAATATATAAATAAAATAAATTAAAAAAAAAAAAGAAAATGAACAAATTCAAATGTGTATGAAATAAAAGAATGCAACAAAGAAAAACTGAAGGTTGAAATATTGCAACTGGTCTGTGAGTGGTTGGCTCATGACACAGAAGCAAGGAGTTAGTCTTGGTTCTAACAATGGACAAATGGTAGCTGGGTTTGATGGGAGTCTACCTGGTCACTCCCATTCCATGTAAACGTGGCCTCATATACAGCTATGGTCAGTGTTTGGGCAAGAAACCTTTGGCACAGCAATAATCCCTTGAGTTGGTGTCCTGTGACCTGACCGCTTTAATACATACTGTATTAACATCCTAAGCAGTTAACTCCCCACTGTCAGTGCTTTAAGCACTGTGGAAAATAGAACCTAGATAACCGAGTAACAGCAAGTCATATTTCCTCTTCCCTGTCAATGAGAACGGACATGTGTAATCCTGAGTCGGGTGCACCAAACCACTTTCTCCTGTGCTAGGGTGGTGTAAACAGGCCCTCCTAGTCCAGAAACAGGTCTATCAGAGTCAAATTTCCTATGCTTGCCTCTGGTCTCCCTTCCGTTTTTAATCCAAGGGATATGAGGCCATATTTAATTGGAATAGGGGTGATGATACAGATTCAGGATGTGGGGGTTATTCATTACAGTATCCGTGTTTGCCCGAGTGTTGAGAACGGGTCCTCAGAGGAGTTCCTGGTGTAACCTGAGAGGGCTGCTGGAAAGTCTGCCCTGTCACACCGAGGGAGCATGCCCAGCTGGGCCCATCTCTCCGTCATCCGGCTCCCTTTCTGAGGCAGGCTGGCATTTTCACATCCAGCACGATGACACCTTACTGGACTGGAGGTGAAGAGTGAGCTGTTCTGCTCTTACCTAGAACCTCACAAGAAAGTGGAAAAGGAGGTTACGATAGAAGATTAACCTGCAGAGCCACCCAAGGCGTGGTGGCAGGTTTGTATGAAACAGTCCCTTGCTGAAAAGTGGCAGGAACAGAAGCCAGCAGACAGGACAGTGGCTTCAACTGTAGTCAGAGGTCACAGAACGAAGTTTCCAGCCAAGCTGTCCCCGGAGTGTTTTTTATGGATTTGGGGTGCCATGTAACTGATGCATAGCTTCAAATCTCCACGTGGCTTTGTCTTTGTAGGAAGAAAGCACCTGTGTTTCAGATTTACATTAACTTGGTCCACTCCTAATTGGGAGATTTTTTGTTCCTCCACCAGAATGAGTGGCAGCAGCAGTCCAGCATTCGTCACGTCTACACTGCCGGAGCTCACCCTGCAGTTCATTGGTACCGTGGAGCCCTCCTGAGTCAACCGGGAAGCTTGTCCGGGGTAAACTCACTGCTTGCTACACTGTTTTCCCGGGTACTTCGGATCCAGTGAAGAGTTCCAAAGCTCCTAACACTGGGCGGAGGCCGAGTGACGTCCTGCGGCTGCAGGACCTGTCACCCACCGGCCGTCCCTGTCCCCATAGGAAGCCGACTGGAACGGCACCAAGGCTGCTCGGCCGATTGTCACCTGATCCTTTTCCGCGGCCACCTCGCTTATAAACGAATGTCAGGTGGGCCAGCCTGACCACACGCTCAGGCTGTGAGAGGTGACTCTGCAGGACATTGGTGGTGGACATCTAACGTGAGGCTGTGATTGTGTGCACACACGTGAGGACACAAGCTATAAATCCTGGTGGTTCTTGCCTGCAGTTGGCAGTATCTTTTTTTTCTTTCCGGTGTAATTACATTAAAGCAGGTCCGGGAATGTCAGACTGTGACGTGCCTTTGCCCAGCACACTGCTTTCCTGCTCTCACAACCAGCCAACCCCAGGCCAGTGCTCTGTGTGTGTGGTTACTGCCTGCAACAAGCCGCTCCCCTCTCTGCTCAAGCCAGTCACTTCTCTGACTTTGAGATACTTGTGTCACCCCCACAGGCAAATGCCTTCAGCTTCTAGGAAAGAGTTTCAATGCTCAGTTACTCTTGATTGGCAGGAAGCTACCTTTGGCTACCTGACAGATGCCTGTCTCCTCAAATCTCACCTCCCTGTTCCCCCACTCTCATCC
>NW_007727475.1:2000-3628 GCF_000696425.1 Galeopterus variegatus | reverse complement strand
CAGGCAAATGCCTTCAGCTTCTAGGAAAGAGTTTCAATGCTCAGTTACTCTTGATTGGCAGGAAGCTACCTTTGGCTACCTGACAGATGCCTGTCTCCTCAAATCTCACCTCCCTGTTCCCCCACTCTCATCCTCCACCCCATCTCTCAGCTGGAAGCCTGCATGAAGGAAACGTCCACCCTACCAACAACCTGGTGGCACAAGTGCACTTCAAATGAGACCTTTTAACTGGATCCCATACCCCAGCAATGGCAGCTCAGCAGTAAGAATGAGCAAAGAGCCCAAGCTCTTTAGGGAAGTTTACCCAACTGTGTTGGGCAGCTCAGTGACTCTTACCTTCTACCCACTGGGGATTCCAAGCAGCCAGTCCCCCAACACACCAGGAGGCACACTATAGTTAGAAAAGCGTTCTATTCACTGCGTGACTTGGGAAAGTAAAGAAAAAGACTGGTATTTTCTCTTGCCCCCTGAGTTATGTTCAGACAAAACACATTCCTTTCTTTCCCATAGCAATATAAAAACCTTCTTTAACTCTTACCTTTCTGCAGAGTTCTGAGATCAAAAGAATTTCAATCCTGTTGCCCTGGATACTGAGTCCTTTTTCCCCTTCGCCATTTCCTAGTTTGTTCCCAAGTGGGTTGGAAAGTATCCAAAGGCCTGATTTCCGGTCTCGGGTTTATCAGCGATCACTAGTGACATGCCACAGTAAGTAACATTTATCACTCTCTGGAAACTCCCTGACCCTATGTTAGGAGGAAAATCACTGCCGGAGGATAAAAATAGAGAATCTTTCCTTGATCCCTCGAAGCTCTTCCTCCTTTAAGAAGGATGCCTTGGGTGATGTTAGAAGCACTTAGGGCTCCCATGGTGTTTCCTACCTACAGCATAATACTTTTGAAAGACCCCTTCCTGTCCTCCTGTGAGGGACCTCCTCTGACCTCTAAGGGCTGGGATGGGTTCCCCGCATTCTCCATACAGTCCCTTGCTTTTCCTTGGGTTGCACCAGCCTCGGTGGGTTATCACACTCTGTTCCTGGGTCTGTTGCCTCCCACGGAGTGTGAGCTCCTGGAAGCAAGGACAATTGTATCTTGTCATTTTTGCATTCCAGTGCCTGGCTCGGGTCCTGACATACAGTGAACACTCAGCAAATATCTTCAAATGAATTAATGAGTGAATGACAGCAAAGAATATCAAAAGCAAATGTTCTCCCCATGAAAGTAAATGTTCCAGAACAAAATCGCTCTCCTGAATCACCTCTGACATACACAGACCTGGCAGCCCGTGGTTTCCTAGCAAGGGAGGCAGGCACATTCCCGTCTTGGTTGCTCAGGAGCCAAATGTGAGCAGCCTCATGTACACTGTGGCCTGGACAGAGGCAGAAAGCTGCGGAGACTGTCACCAGCTCCGGCTCCTACTTGGAGGCAAGTTCTCTTCACTTGCAGTCAGATAGCTGGGGTTTCCAGTTTCCTGTGATCCCAGCCTCGATTTTCCACCGGCAAGGTGGAGATAATAATACCGATGGGTGCTGGGGAAATGGTGATACTACTTGCTTTTTACCACTGACAATGAAATGAATGAGGTTGCAGGGGGAAAAAAAAGTGTTTTGATCTCCTAAATACTATCCAAAG
>NW_007727475.1:0-444 GCF_000696425.1 Galeopterus variegatus | reverse complement strand
TCCTCCCTGCACCCTTCAATCCCCTGCCCAGACATGAATATCCTTTCCCCCACCCTCACAAGGTGATTCATTTAGTTGCTGGTTAAATTTTTAGTGTCTATACTATAGCATGAAAAGACATTTACAGCTGTGCATTTACTATAGCACAGTTACAGTTCCTTTCTTGTATAACTCCTCCCATCGGGAGTTAATAATTGTCTCATTGTTCCTTTCTATGCATCCATCACTACTGCCAACCTGTTGATAGAACTGTAAATCTCTTCTCAATACATTACAACACAGTGGGAAATATATCCATTCTATCTATCTGCTGTAGATTGAATGTCCCCCCCCAAACTCCTCATTGAAACTTAAATTGTTTCCCCTAAAGTTCCAGGTATGGGAAACTTGGCCCCCACTGTGGCAGTGTTGAGAGGGTGTGGAATCCTATTGTGGTAATTGAAA
>NW_007727474.1:392690-410574 GCF_000696425.1 Galeopterus variegatus | reverse complement strand
GGCCATAATAATCATATACATTGTATATTGACAAAATAAAAATTTAATGAAAAAAATTTTTTAAAAATAAATAAATAAATAAATACTATCAAAAAAATTAGCTAACTATATGGAGAAAATTTAGGTTGGATCCCTACCTCACACTATTTTAAAAAATATAACCCAAATATCTAAATGTGAAGGATGAAACTAATAGAAAAAAGTGTAGGAGAATATACTTGTATCCTCAATATAGGAAAGATTTATTTAAAAAAAAAAAATCAAGGGGCCGGCCCGGTGGCGCACTGCTACAGTGTGCCGCTTGGGAGCGTGGCGGCGCTCCCGCCGATGGTTCGGATCCCACATACAGACCGGCCGCTCACTGGCTGAGCGAGATGCGGGCGCAACACCGAGGGTTGCGATCCATTGCCGGTCACGAAAAAAGACAAAAAGGAAAAAAAAAATCAAGAAGCATGAAAAAAAGGGTTATAATTGGTAGATCTGACCATCTCAAAATGAAGGCTTCTATTCAACGAAGGATACTTTAAGCAGTTAACAGTAAACAGACTAGGAGAATGTATTTTAAAAAAACTAAAACAAAGTCCTCCCTTAAATATATGAAATATACAAGGAATGCCCACAAATCAGAAGATAAAGAACCCCAACAGTAAATGCACAAAAGGATATGAATATTCAATTTATAGAAGGGAAAACTGAATGGTTAGTAGATATATAAAGAGATGGTAAACCTCACTGTAATCAGACAAATGTATATTGAAATATTTTGGCATACTACTTTATATCCATCAAGTTGGCAAAAATTAGCAAGTTGGATAGCATGGATATAGTGAAACAGTTACTCTTTCATGCACTAGAAATGGGAGGGTAAACTTTTGTAGCCATTCTTAAAAGTGGTATGTAGAACCTAACAAATTTAAATAAGCCTATACACAATAACACAGCAAGTCAATTCTTGGGCATACATCCCAAAAAACTCTTCTACAGTCCTCAAGGGAAAAGAATAGATTCTTTGCAGTATTGCTTATGATAGTAAAGCAAAGAGATGGAAGCAATCTAAGTGCATAGCACTGGGGGAAAAATAACTAAAATATGGTACATAATGGAATATTATGCATCCATCAGAAATAAATAACTAGATTTACATGTAGCAACATGGAATAAACAGATTGAGACATACAACACAATGCCATTTAAGTATATAAAATATATACACACATAGATATATGAAACCTTGAAAAATGCAAACATATAAAGGATAGACCAAAAGAATGTATGTATGTTAAAAATGCAAGAGTGAGTACTTAATACATGAGTGCAAAGAATGGAATTGGTGATAAGGAATGAACAAGAAACACATACACACAACTAAAGAACAAATCAGTGATGGAGGTGGGCAATGAATAAGAAATATGAGCAAGTGAATTCAGTGAAACTGAAGTCCTAAAAAGGACAAAAAAGAAAAAAAAATTCTATAAGAGAAAAACAAAAGCCAATGTCACAGAAAAAATGATTCTCTTAAAGACTATACAGCTAACAAGCAACTTGATTTAGTTACTAGGGTAACAAGAAAAAAGTATTGATTCATTTACTTTTAAAATTGTAATGTGCAACATAAGCTTATTAAATAAAGACATAAAAGTTAATATACTTCAGTCTTTAAATTCTACCAATAAGGAAAAGAAAACTGAGCTGAAAGCTCATGATCATGAGAGTAAACAGCTTCTTCTTCTTCTTTTTTTTTTTTTTTGGTGACTGGCCTGTATGGGGATACAAACCCTTGACCTTGGTGTCATAACACCTGCACTCTATCCAATTGAGCTAACTGCCAGCCCCTAACAGCTTTTTCATCTTGAAACCTTTTAGAAATATCAGCTCTAAGGAGAGTTATGTTGCGTTTTCACAACAGGCATAGAGCAATTAATATATCTGGTATTTATCCCCTGGTTTAGATGAAATTACCCCACAAACTAACTCTGAAATTTTAGGTCCCTAAAGTGCAAAGCCCATGTCAAACTAAAATACTACATAACAGCACCCAACACAAAACTTTTGAAGCACTGAATGCTTTCTGATATGTAACTAGATTATCCTCAGTATATTTCAGTTTTCTGGTTTAGTACAACTATCAAAATGAAGAATCTAAAAAAAGAACAAGACTAACTCAAGTCACTGCCAAAATAAGCTACCAATATTATCTGCCTTATTAGTTTGGAGAACAGAAGGCTATAAACTTCTCCTTCCCACTCCTATACCTTTGAATATAATATACTTTTAATACTAGTAACATAATTTTGATTCATTATACCTCTCTGTAATCTACAGAAAGGAATGCAAAGTCAAGGTCAGGAATCATGGTCATCTTTGAGCTTAACACATTATGTCTTACAAAACTTGCTCCACAAATGTTTGTTGAAATAAATTATTGACTTAACAAGAAAAGGCAATTGGTAGTTTGGCATATATTAATAAATATAATTAATCTTGCAGCTTAAAATAAAATAACCATGTACTAGCACATCTGAAAAAAGACAATTCCAAATAAATTGTATGATTAATGATTTTCAGAGACACAAATAAGGAAAACACGCAAGATATATCAAGTCAACTCACTCATCTTAGCTATGTCTGAGCTGAACAGAATATATGTCTATTTCTTAAAATGGATAGGTTTTTATCCTTACCAATGGGGGATTCTGGAGTTAGCCCCATGCTTTGAAGCAAAGCTTCAGCTTCTCTTCTTTTTTTTTCAAGATCTGATTCTTCTTGCACAGGAGCAACAGCTTCCTTCTTCTGATCAGTCTAAAATTTTTAAGTTAAAAACTTAAGTTTACATATGGTATAAAACATTTCTGTTTGCCACAAAAAAAAAGTATTTTAAATAATGTGCTAATACCTTCAGGGGGTGAACTTAGTTTTGAATACAGATTAAATTCCTTTTTTATAGTCATTAAATGAAAATCATTCTCAATTGAGTTCTAATAAATAATCTGCAAATGATATGCACTAAATTGATACATTTTTATATGTAATCAGAGTTTCCACAAAAATTTTCCTAACAGATAAATTTAAAAAGTACAGTCAACTTCAAATTATCCACAGTATAAAATTGCTATCCATGGTCAGGAGTTATGGAAACTTCCACCTAGCGGCACAAAAGCTTAGATATAAATATCATGACACTATGAAAAAAATAAGGTGGAATTATTTAAGCAGTAACAAATTTTAAGTAAAAGGACATTTTGATTTACTGATAAAGTATGAGTACCTCAAACTTCTCTATAAAATCTTCGTTTCATTTATGTGACTTTTATACAGAGAATGTCAAAAATTCTTCTAGAGAACGTTTTTTATTTTTATTTTTTAAATACAGGTCTTATTTGTATAACAACAACACATGGTTGGGTTTGGTAAAATTAAAACTTGTTCTGCATAGCACAAACATTTTTTGTTATGATGATTTTTGCCAGTTTTTATTTCAGCCATTTACAATTTGAGCAGACTCTTCTAGTTAAACTAGATAAACCACAATACTCAGATCATTCAAAACATCTCAAGTAAAATTTAAGCTTTCAAGGAAAAAGTTTAATATATATACACCTCAAATGTCTATGTCAACCAGATGATATTACTCATACAATATCTAGAGTGAATTTTGTTAGTTATAATATTCTATGATACCATTTTAACTTAAAGTCATCAGAAAATTTCGTCAAAATAGGCTGTATTAACAAGCTGACACTTCACTGTGTATAACGGTATATTAGTAGATTCACTTCTTAGTACCACTGGATCATCTCTTTTAATAGCTTGTTAATATAGCCTATTTTATAAACTTTAAATGAGATATTAATCATGTAACAGCTATCCCTTAGAGGCCACTTACGCCACTTATGGCCATCCTTAGAAAACAAAAATCTAATCTGCTCTCAGCTTGACGGGTGTAAGGCTATAGACAGTACTTTGGAATGGCTCTGCTAGTCAGAATTATGCTTCTATCAGATAGCTTTTTAATCAAATAGCTAATGTAAAGCTCCAAACCTCTTATAATAGAGTATCACAGAAAGGTTCAGAATAAACTAGCAAATTCTTCAATTACAAGGTTTTACAGCATCACAGCAATGCTGTACATAAATTGTACCTTCAATTTTTCTGCTACTGATTATTCTCTTAATCCCTAAGAGATGTCTAGATAGGTAGGTTACTATTTAGACTACCACATACAAAAACTAAGTACTAAAGTCACACTTAGGACAAACTTTCTTTCACTGGCCATTTAAAACGTATCTGTGGTAAAAGTATACAAAGCTGTCTAAAGAGTTTCCATACAGATAAATGTATATTTCAATGCAGGAACAAGCAAAATATCTCCAGCTCAGGTCAATGTATATGATGCCCAAAATCAGAAGAGAGAAGTACGTGGTCGATCTTTATGGTACTAACAAACCTACTACTTAGTAAAAATATTTCAATGACTAACTCATGATAAAAGAGATAAAAGCAAATCCTCAAATCAATTAAATCATCTATGATATACATTTCTGTTTGCTATTTATATTATTCATTCAGACAAATTATTAGGGTTTCAGACCAGCAAAATACTGATATAAATAAGTTCAAAGTCCAAACTAAATTATCATATATGCTATATCTTTTACATATTACAATGCAGATTACAATGAGATTACAAAGAGCTACTACAATGCAGATGCCTCTTACCTTACATTACAAATGTATTCCTAGAAGACTAAATATGTAAATTGAACTTTTATAAATCAAATCATAGAAATGGCATCAATCTATACGAAATATTTTTATTCAGTAAAAAATAAGTTATATTTTAATTTACCAATTAAGATTCACTTACTGTGCCATATTTGCAGTCACAACTGCTCGATTTTTAACTATTCCAAAATTATTACATAAAGGTATAAGTACTTGAAATAAAACCCAACTATATTATGTTGTTTATTTTTCAAAATCAAACATACTTCTTTTTTTTTCCTTTCTTCTTCTTTTCGCTTCTTTTCCTCTCTGATTTGGGCCAACCGCTGCTTCTTACGTTCCAACTCAGCCTTTAATTCACTTTTGTCCGACATGTTTGTGACCTTAAGTAGCATACAATTATTTACAATAATTATTACATAGGTAAAATCAGCACACTTTTAAAAAAATTAGTGTTCCTAGAAGATTACTGTCCCAAGAGGCCATGTAGTTCAATGCTATCTAAAGAAAGCATATAAACTCTTGCTTTTAAAATAATAAAAGCATATATATAAAACTAAGACTTGAGAAAAATTATAAACAAACATACATAAGAAATAAATATTAGCCAGAGCTGAGCAGAGTAGCTAGTACATAGTAAATGCTTTAATGTTCACATGCCCAAATTTAACACAATGTCTCAATGTTTTTTTGATGACAACATATTAAGGCACTGGAGATAAAGGTCAAAACTGGCTCTTAAAACAGAGGACATGGGTTGGCATTAAGAATCTCATAAGCTATTACACAAATCACTATTACCAGAGTTTACATTCATTCTTAGAAGCTTGATAAAAACAATATGAGGTCAAACAGAAAATTCCTGTAAATTCTAAATTTACACGGAAGTGGTAATAGACAAGAAAAACACAAAAGTTACCATTATTAACTATCAAATCAAATGATTTTTATTTCTCCACAATAACATTTTACCTGTTCCTCTTATGGCACTTTTAGTACAATTATTTACAAATACACCTGAAATGCTTCCTATTAGACTATAACCTACTTGAAATCAGGAACTGTGTTTCAGTCATTTTTGTTGCCTTCACAGCATCCAGCACATTAACCTTAACATTAAATTGATATTGGATAAATGAATGGGTAAGACAGAATTAGAAACAAAGCTTCAAAAAACAATTACATAAACACTACTTCATTCTCAGTTTCAGAAACAAGAAATGAACTGGGATTTTTTTGAATTGAAAAAGTAGCTTAGGGGCTGAGCATAAGGCAGGAGCCAGGAACTCCTAACCTTCTCCATATTATTGATTTATTACATAATGATCAAACTCTCTCAAATGTCTCTGTACAACCGAAGTATTAAATGCTTCATATCAAGAAAACTGGTAGGATAACGTCTGGAAAACTGTATTTATAAGCCATCTCCGAAAAAGCACAATTATTAAATCTCAATAAAGTCAGTCAAGACGAAAAATCCATCTACAATAAATGCATAAAGGAAATCTCAGCTGCGATACTCCATAAAAACTGAGTTGCTAATTTTTAAGAATACAAAAATGGTGAAAAGTTGACATGGCAGACCCTCAAACATACATACAATATCTACCAAGATTCATCTGAACAAAGTATAAAAGAAAACAAGAGAATATGTTTTTTACTCCGCCCTTTCTACACCTCTAAAAAGCTTCACACTAATGGCTGTTGAAGAGAACTTCCATATATAACTCTGTATGCTAGGCTAAACATTATTTCTTGCTCAGCGTCAACTGTAAAATAGATACACGAATACCAACTGATATTAGTTAAAGTAAGCACACTTTTAGTTTTAGTCAAACCCTAACAACAAAATTTGACCGGTTGAACTACAGCTGGCAGGCCGTCTCATCCTCACAGAGGCCGGAGCATGACCATGACTGACATGCTCACTTTCTTAAAACTCCAGGGAAGAGAAAGTCTAGTTTTGTGCTACAACCTTCACGTTCGGGGATTTTCCAACACACACAAGGTGAGGGGAAACACTATCAACGCAAGAAATAACGATCTTCAATTGTAAAGTGGGACAAGGCGAAAAGGAATCACTTTCTCCCCTGTCCATGCTAGGGCGCCCGAAGGAAGGGGCCAGTGAGCGCCGGACAAGCCTCAAGGCTCCCTTGGTCGTTTTTGGAGGGTCAGAAAGGGAAAGGAGTGTACTCCTCTCCCTGGGCCGCCCTGAGTCACCGCACCTGGCTCCCGGTGCCTCTCCTACCTAAAGCCGGGCCGAGCGACGCTGTTAGCAGAGACTGCCAGCCGCCCTTCGAGCCCCGACGTGGGACACAGTAGGCAGGAGAGCCTTTGGAGAAGAACAGTCAACCCACCTGTCAGGTGGCGGGATGAGAAAGAGTCCTCCCGCCCTTAACTTCCCGGTAACGATCCTTACTTAAGCCTCCAACGCCAACTGTCGCCTCCACTAGCTCCGCAGTTTCCCGATGCACACAAAGAGGGATGGGCGGCGGCTGCTACGGCGAGAGCCCAGGGACAAATATCTTCACCGGAACGAGGTCGCTCCCAGAAATAAGAGGTGGGGCCCTGCTGCGGGAAATTGCAGCCCCTCCGTGACTTACCCGTTGTCAAGCAGAAGCCGATAAATGAGACAAAAAGCCCAGCTAGTCCAGGGGCCCGAAATGTGTCAGCCTTGCCAAAAGCTGGAAAACTACAGCTAATATCTTCGGACCGGATGTGCAACTACCGCTCTCGCCGTACAAATTGACACAGCCTGGAAGAACTACAAGCCCCGGCAAGAAGGAAAACCTGCGCACGGCCAGCAATGCATTCTGGGAGTCGTGGTCACTGGTCGTCGCAAGGTATGCTGGGATATGTAGTGTGTCGTAGCCTTTTGGTTTCCCACTTAGAGGCCTTCTTCCTTCAGTATTCGGATGAGAAGCTCCACTTTAATGTATTCTCGTCCGTTGGTTAGTGCTCACAATATTGTATGTGCCATATCTTAAGATCTTTGATTCAACATTAGAAGAATTTTAAGAAGGGCTATTATCCAATGATGAACCTGTGAATTACACTGCACATTTGGAGAAAACTACTTTTTAGGTTTTAGAAAAAATGCCTTATAGAGGCTTATGCAAAAATCTACATAAAAATGTTAATTGGCATAGCAAATAATTTTCTCTAATATTTTGTTGCAGTGTGGAAGCATTTTGGTTTTCTCTCTAAAGAATTTTTGGAAAGAGAATTTCATACTATTGGAATCTAAACCAAGCAAGAATGGTTTCCATAGTTGGTAGATTTTTAATATACAAAGAAAGCAAAAGTTACTGGAATATGTATTCATCAAAAATGTATGGGTTGATACACATTTTTTAAAAGTTTATTTAAATAATTTAAAGCATTATTTGGCAAGAATTAAAGCTAACGCCAAAGCAATATCTTTCCTGTGCTCTAGAAAACTGACAGGAAGCATATTGCCCAAGACTAGTATTAACCTTTAGGATTCAAATTCTAAGTCCTTGGGCATGTGGTCTTTTCCCTATTTTTCCCTGCCTATGCACAAATAAATAAATATCTCAGAAATGAATTTGAGAAAGAAAACCCTTGAAATTCTAAGACTTTTTTCTACAACCTAAAATTTCAAAGAGCTATATAACTACACCAACGTTTTGTTTTCTTTCTTCTTTCCTAATATTTAGTTTTCATTTATTCATTTGAAAAAAATGTTATTAATTGCCTATCATGAGCCGAGAACGGTGCTGGGTATTGTATATAAGAGCTACAATGCACATCTCTCTTTTTAAGGGGGAAAGACAGGGCACTCAGTTCAACTAAATATTATGATGGGATTAAATAAGGAAGTGATAGAAACAATCTGCAAAAGAAAACTTTCAGAAGGAGGTGATTTCAGGGCTAAGCCTTTAATTCTGGAAGGTTAAGTAGAAAAAACCAAGCAAAGAAGGTGCAGAAAGGTGCCTTGGTAAAGGAAAGAATATGGTCAATTACAGAGGTGTGAAAGCATGGAATACTGGAGAACCTGTAAGCTAAGACAAGAGCTGGGGAATGAAGCCGTAAACGGGCAAAGTCACACAACACAGTTTAGATTTAGTTCTACAGATGATGTGAATTCACTGACAAATTTTAAGTAGGATTATGGTATGATACGTTTTGCATTTTAGATAGTTGACCTTTCATAGTGGTCTGGAAAAAGGTTAATGTGCTGGTTATTTTCTGTTTGTCCCTCAGATTCATTTCCTGCCCTTCTCTGCCAATCTCTATGCTTCTGGAGGTTGACCTCAGCTTCTTTAAGGACTGCCTGGTGGTTAGGTTTGACCTAAGAGAGGCCTAGGCAAGGATATCAGAAGGCAGGTAGAAAGTGAAGTTGGGGCATTAATTCCCCACTCCTTTCCTCTTTGATGTCACATCTCCAGCCATAGCCTCATCCCTTTATGACTATAGCTCCTTCCAGGTGACCCTTCTTCCATGGCTCTAGTTTTAACTGGTCTTTGGTAACTATTGTCTCTCTTTGTCTCTTTAGCACCTCCTCTGTAGCTAGTCTCTGAGTGTCTCACCATCTCTTGTTTGCTCCCTCACCGCTGCTTACTCCTCTGTAACTGGCCCTTTCGATAAAGTATTTTTATTTGAACTATCTTGGGTGAATTCTGTTTCTTGCTTAGACCCTTACTGATACAGCTTGCTTGGGAGAATGAGAGATGGAGAGAAGAGGCAGGGTAGAGACTAGAGGCTGGGCACTCTTCTGTAACTGGCCCTTTCGATAAAGTATTTTTATTTGAACTATCTTGGGTGAATTCTGTTTCTTGCTTAGACCCTTACTGTTACAGCTTGCTTGGGAGAATGAGAGATGGAGAGAAGAGGCAGGGTAGAGACTAGAGGCTGGGAATGCAGTTGGAAGAATTTTAATGGGGCCGGAAATTAGAAGTGCATGAACTCATGCATTATCAGTTTGAATTAAGTAAAGCAGATGGGTTAGAGAAATGTTAAGATTATGTAAAACTTTTACAGTAATAAATCAGATTAGTTACACAAACTTACCTTCCCAATAAAAACTACTAAAAATGCTAGATAAAATACCTTTCTTCATGCTTCAGTGAGGACAAAAGAAGGTGGGAATCGGAGGGCATTTCCTTAACCTGGTGAACTTTCACAGCCTTGTAGGGTCAGAGCACAAGTGACAAAGCCCAAGCCCTCTGCTAGACTGGATTTCAAAAGGACACTTCCCAGTAAATCCTTGATGTAAGAAATTCACCACCATACCCCTTCCCCTAAGAAAATTGCTCAATAACCTTGGCACTGAGTGGGATGGAAATGAGGCAAATCTCCCTCAAGAATTTGCAGTCACATTTGGGCGCTCACATGGATTTAAGACTGAAGCTGGGTGGTTCATAAAAGCACAGATTGAAAATCTGGTTTAAAGATATTACAGACTCGTCATGCACTCAAGTGCTGGGGAGAAGCAAACATGTATCATTTTTAGAGGAACCCATCCTTATCCTAGGCTTTGAAGAATTCTGCAAAGATAAATTTCAAGGAATAAGAGTTAAAAAATCACAATACACAATGAGGAAACAAGGCACCCAAAGCAAGAGCCAAACAAAACAACAGAAAGCAGAATAAGACCCACAGACTTAAGTTTTAGAATTATCAGACACAGTATAAGATAAATATCATTAACATGTTGAAAAAATAAAGAGAGGAACTAAAGTGTGAATAAAACAGCATATTAGAAAAAGAACCAACTATAAAGGCTGGCCAGTTAGCTCAGGTGGTTAGAGCATGTTGTTATAACACCAAGGTCAAGTGTTTAGATCACCTTAACCAGCCAGCCTTCAAAAAAAAAGAACTCACTATAACTTCTAGAAGTTACTAACATAATAACTGAAATAAAAAACTCAACAGGTGACTTCATTAGCTAAAGAAAACTAAGTACTGCCCTTACACCCAGGCAAGAGGGGCCTAGTCTTGGGCACTGCATTTTGGAGTCAGCTCTAGCCCTCATCCAGCCACAAAGAATGGTTAAAATTAAAGTCAAAGACTGGCCATATCCTTATCCAGACTCTTTGTGGCTGGATGAGGTCCAGAGTATCTCTCCTTTTAGACCACACTCCTGACACAAAGGACTCTGAAATTTCCAGCTTAAATGGCCCCAAACCTGCTTCCAGTGCCTTATGCAGACCTCTTGCCTAGGTCTGTCCCCCTCAGGCTAGACTCTACTCTCAGGGGTTGGCCAAGAAATGGCTCTGTGGGAGCTATGGAAGGAATTTGGATTTGTAGGTTGGATGTCTAAATGTATACAATGTCCCTTGTAGTGTGGTATGGATCTGAGGGTGGAAAGTGAGGGGTTTGGAATGTCAATTAGAAATGAACTATCCCAGGAGCTGGCCAGTTAGCTCAGTTGGTTAGAACATGGTGTTGTAACACCAAGGTCAAGAGTTCAGAAATAAACTCTCCCTTTGCCACTATATTACAGGGCAGAGCCTAGGTATCCAAAAATTTTAAATTTGAACCTGGCCTTTGTCAACATAGGAGGATGGACTATATTTTATTAATTTTTTGTTAGCTTGAGTCCTAACTTTTAAGTATATCAATATGGTATATGGCCTTCCATTTGTACTCTTGCCCAGGGTTCCGCAAATATTAGAGGCAGGTTTGGAAGAGAAAATTTGTGAATTGGAAGATCATACTAAAGAAATTATCCAGAATGTAATACAGAGACAAAATGATAATTTGTAAGAAAGATTTAGAGACAGGGAGGATAGAAGGAAGAGGTCTAATAAGCATCTAATGAAGATCTAGATTGGAAGTGGAAAGAGAATGGAACAGAAGCAATATCTGAAAAGAGAATTCTCCACAACTGGTAAAAATCACCAATCCACAGAGTTAAGAATTCCAATTAGTTTTTAAATAAGATAAGAGAAAGAAGACCTTGACACAGCAGAATGAAACTGTTTAAAAAAAACACACCCTAGAAATAATCCAAATGTCCATCAACTAGTGAATGAACGAAATTGTAATATATCTATACAATAGAATACTGCTAGCAACAGAGAGCAATGAGCTGTACTCACACATGCAATGACATGAATGAATCTTGAAAACATCATACTAAGTGAAAAACACCAGGCATAAATGACTACAGACTGTATGATTGCATTAATACGAAATTCTAGACAGGGCAAAATTACAGTGACAAAAAACAAATCGGTGGCTGCCTAGGGCTAAGATGAAGAGAGGGACTGACTGCCAATGGACAAGAGTGAACTTTTTGGAGTGATGGAAGTGTTTTGATTATTGTGGCTTTCCAGTAAGTTTTTATTTTTTGAAATTTTATTTATTTATTTGTTATTGGTTATGTATATTCATGAGATATGTGGTAAGTTTTTAAGTCAGGAAGTGTGAGACTTCCGACCTTGTTCTTTTTCAAGATTGTTTTGGCTATTTGGTTTCTCTTAAGATTTCATATGAATTTTAGGATGAATTTTTCTATTTCTGCAAAAGGAGCCTTTGGGATTTTGATAGGAATTGTATTGATTCTGTAGATTGCTTTGGGGAGTATTGCCATCTTAACAATATTAAGTCTTCCAATCCATGAACATTTATGTAGGCCTACTGTGATTTCTTTCAGCAATACTTTCGGTTTTCAGTGTGAAAGTCTTGATCTCCCTGGTTAAAATTATACCTAAATATTTTATTCTTTTTGGTGCTATTGTAAACAGAACTGTTTTATTAATTTCCTCTTTGGATTTTTTCATTGCTAGTGTATAAAAAGTTAACTAAGCTTTGTGTGTTGACCTTGTATCCTACAACTTCGCTAGATTCATTTATTAGCTCTAACAGGTTTTTTGTGGCTTCTTTAGGATTTTCTATGTATAAGATCATATCTTATATGTGCATAGAGATAGTTTTACTTCTTCTTTTCCAGTGGATGCCTTTTATTTCTTTTTCTGCCTAGAACATCCAGTACAATGTTGAATAGAAGTGGTGAAAAAAGGATCCTTACCTTGTTCCTGATCTTAGAGGGGGAAGTTTTCATCTTGAAACTACTGCTTTTTAAAAAGGCCAGAATACCCATCCTGTCATTTGAAGAGTAGCATAGGTTTTTCTATGTAGTCTGGGCTCTTTAACACCATGGAAACTCCTCTGCCATATTTTGCCCCTAGTTGGCCCGGGAAATTATGTCAGCTCTAGATTCCAGAAACTGAAGACTCCTGCTTTCAGGAAGAGAGCTGAAAATGGTAGGAAATCTATTTTCTATCTAGATAATCTACTTATTTCAGGAAGAGAGCTGAAAATGGTAGGAGATACATTTTCTATCTAGATAATCTAGATATTATCTGTAGTTTCCATCCACTTAATAGGGAATAATGAATACATGAAACCCTTTGACTAGTCTCTGTCTCCTATTGTCCAGAGATTTCTATCTCATTGTGATTAAAGATTCACTGGTGAGACAGGGAATGCATGCCTGTTTTTCAAATCCTAAAATCTGATTAAGTAAATTAAGGTACAGCCATAGAACACAGTACCATGGAGCCATTAAAATTAGCATGATAGTTCTCTATGTGTTGTTGGCAAATGAGCTCAAATATTAATAATTTTTAAAAAGTAAGGTATAGAACAACTTGTATAGAATGATTGCATTAGTGTAAAAAAGAAGAAGCATATATGTGTATACTATTTTGTAAGGACACACAAGAAGTGAGTAATATTTAATGTTTCTAGAGAAGAGAGTTAGAGATGTATTGGGGTTAAGAGTAAGAAGAAGACTTTCTCCTGTGGCCTATTTGAATTTTTTTAAAAAGATGTAAATATGTAACTAAAAAAACCCCAAAAAACAAAAAAAAGGTTTTGTTTTGTTTTTAACACTTTTCTGAAAACCCATCATCAGCATTGATTAGAAAGACTGCAATGGCTGAGAAAAGGTCAGCACTCCAGATACTACATAGTTCAAGGCACTATATCTTTCCTACTTAAGTTGAGAGGGCTGAGGAGGAGTCAGAGTAAGCATCAGTTCTGAAGAGTTTTTTGGAGAGGGGAGAATTTGCATTTTAAAATTTCTAAAATGGTTTGTAGAAGAGGGTAGAAATAGATACAATTGCATTTGTTTGAATAAATTCATATCTAGAATGACACGAGTTCAATATACCAACATATGGAAAATTTTGCAAAAGTAATATATTGATACTGCAGGATTTCATTTATATGGAACTCAAAAGTGGGCAAAGCTAGTCTACTGATATGTCAGAATAATAGTTATTGAGGTATAGGGGTATTGACTGGAGAGGGACATGAGGAGGTTTCTGGGGTGCTGGTAATGTTCTATATCTTGATCTGGTGGATGTTACCCCAATTTATGTAACTGTAAAAATTTCACTGAACTCTACCCTTAAGATGGGTCCTCGGTATCCTAGGGGATTGGTCCCAGGACCCTCATGGATGCTCAAGTTCCTTATATAAAATGGCATTGTATTTACAAATAACCTACCCACACCCTTCTGTATACTTTAAATCATCTCTAGATTACTTATAATACCTAATACAATGTAAATGCTATGTAAATAGTTGTATTTTTTTAGATTTGTATTACTTTGTATTGTTGTATTGTTATTTTTATTTTCAATCTACGGTTGGTTGTATTTGTGTATGCAGAATCCATGACCTTGTTCTTTTTCAAGATTGTTTTGGCTATTAGGTTTCTATCATAATTTAACAGCATTACTTTTCTATTATCCTTATTATTGTTCTAGTCTGTATTTTTCCCTTTGGAGTGTTTGTTGCATTATTAACTTAATATAGGTTTTTTCCTTTTCTTTTTTTCATTATTTCTTCTACTTGTCTTGATGCACATATTTTCTTTCTTAGTGTCAAAATAAGGTGATGGTGAATTATGAGTCCCTTCTGAGCTGCAAATACTTTTGTAATCTGGTAACCTTTGGCATGAAATACATATCCTGGTGAATGATGGAGCACTTAAGAGTGATTCACCACTGGGCATTACAGAAAATAGGCTGAGGAGCTCAAAAATTCAAGGCAACTTCCTTCTACTCAGCGTGGTGTATATACTGTACTCTCACTTTTCTACCCCCATTATGTGGTTAAGAGAGAGGAGATAATGATGGTTTCTTAAAGTTACCTGTAATGCACTCAAAACGCTGTCAGGTGTAATGGTTTTAAAAGGTAGAATGAAAACACAGGTAGGAGATCAACACAAAAGGAGTCATTTTCTGATAGAGACGGTGAGCCTGTGTGCCTCATGATACATACACATGCAACTCCCATTAACTGTAATGGGAATTATGAGTGCCCCATTAAAGGAGCATATACCTCTCCCCACCAAACGTCATAGGGAGATACTCTTTCTCCCCCAGAGTTTCTTGTGTTGATTTGATTTCTTGTGGTAGAATGAAATGTTGTATTTTTTTTGAAAGTTACTCTTGATTATTTAATATATTGTCCTTTGAATGTGGGGGTATAAAACAACAATTACTAATTGGCAGATAAAATATAGCTAAACAACCACAAATCTTATGTAAAGCCCAAATCAGATCCAGATTGGTTCATTTTCAGGTTAGAAGCACTGACCTGTAATATTTCTCTTTGAATAAATATTTATTCAACATTTGACCTTACTGACTTTAGGCAAATTTCAGGGTGGTTAAGACTTTCTACATTAACATGAAAATGACCTTCTAATTATACTGAACTGTTGATTAACAACATGCACAGATTTGCATAACAGGAAAAGAACTGTGGTTTGCTCAGTGATCTGTCAAGCTATGCATGAACATAGAAATCTTGATCACTGGCAGATGTTTAGCTTTTAAAATGTTGTCTGTATGTGTGTCTGAATATATATACAGTATCTATGTACACACACACACACACACACACACACACACACACATTTACACGCTGAGAAATATTTATACCAAATGTAACGCTATTTCCTGAGCTCCTAAGCCATACATCCAACTCTCCAGTGGTATCTCCTGGGGAGCCTATAGGCACCTCAAATTCAATATGTCCAAAACTGAACTGTCATCTCTCCCAGCAAGCCTGCTCCTCCCCTGCTTCTAGTTTCACTGAGTGAAATCATCATTCCTTCAGTCATCCAAGCCACAATCCTGCAAAATTATCCTATTTTGGATTTCATATCCCCTCCCCCACCACATCTGTCACTATTGATTCCATCTCCTAAATATTTTCTGGAAGCAACAGGAAGACATCTGTGGAGCTGAGTGGGCAGGTTGCATCAAATATAGGAAAATGGTCTTCCTGAGAGAAGTGTAGCAGCAGGAAGTCAAAGTCTAGCCACAGGGACTGAGGGTGCTGAGATTCAACCAAGATAGCCCCAGGCTCAGAAAACTAATAGATTACTGGGGAAATGAGGTAGTAGTGAGGGAATGTCAGTGGTAGAGACACAGATGGGGGATATGTTCCTGGAATTGAGATGGCAGGCAGGGACTTGGTCACACGTGGCCTAAAAAAAAAAGGTTAATTGCTAGAAGTAAGATATAAGGTCAGAACTAGACCAGCAGTAAACACCTTTACTGATGCAGAGCCACAGACCCATGGATCCTGTAGTCCTCACATTTCCCTGGCCTTGGAGCCAAATTAACTGAAAGGCTGGAATAGGAATGCAGGAATAGGTGGGAGTTAGATGATCTCATCTGTCAGCTTCTAAGACTTTGGGGCTAGAGAGGTCGTCACATCTGCTATCACTGGGTGCCATGCATGAGTCTGTCACTAATAGCCCCTCATTATTTCAATTTATGGCATAAGATGCTTTTCTCTGCATAATTGCACAGTTTCAAAAGAACACTCTTCATGCCATGTATCTGGCTGTTCTCAGGTATATTCTAGGTTATCACGGTGCCTGGATAAAGACAGTAAATTTCAGGAAGGCAGGGTCCACATCTTGCTTGGCCACTACTATATCCACAGCCTTAAGAACAGCATCTAGCCCATGGTGGGCATACAAGAAATAGCCATTGAATTTTGGCTGAATTACTATGTAATTAAGTGATACTCCTTTCTTTGGACCTTACAGATTTAGAATTCCTATAGTTCAGACATCAAAAACTGTAATCTTGTTTTTCACATTGTAACAAAGTAATCAAAGAAAATTAGGAGTGATGCCCAATATACTGTTTTCAAGCAGCTCTACAGCAAAACATCTTGATTTAAATTAATGAATGTGCTACTTATAAATTACTTTTTGAAATTCAGAGAACTCATAGAAATCAAAGAAAAATACTAGTACACTAGGAAATAGGCAAGGGAAAAGGTTACAATACTGTAACTACAAAAGGCTAATAGGTGTAAAAATGTTCAATCTCTTAGTGGTTAAGATATACAAATTTAAACAAGGAAATATAGTTTTGTAACTATTGAGTTGGAAACTATTTAAAACTTCTAGGTGACTGCCAGTCAAGATGGTGGAATAGATGGTCCCCAGCATCACTCTCTCCCACAAATCAACCAAATTACAACTATAAAAATGTAACATCAGCCAAGCTGTGGCTGCTGGAGCTCAGGGGAAGAGGAGGAGAGACCTACAGAGTTCATGAAAACAGGAGAAACCATGATTAGAGAAAGAAAAAACTGTTCTGAGCATTTTGGGCCATAGCCACTTGAAGGCTGGAGCTGCTAAGCACATGGAGCAGGAGCTGGCAGAAGCCGCAGCTGTGCCTCAGATGGAGTTACTTGGAGGCAGCAGGCGAGAAGAGAGCCTTGGTGGCCCCCAAGACAGTAAGACCACTAATAGGGTTCCCATGGACCCATGCAGTAGCAAGGAGCCAGAACAGCTGAAAAAGGGGAGCCATTCAGAGGCCGGTGAGTCACTACAAGGGACCGGCACAGGGCCCATCCCATGGGGAGTGTTTGGAGCATGGGTGGTGGGGAGACAGGCGCACTGGGAGAACAGTGGGACACAGCAAGGACAGCCGATCCATCCCCAATCAGCACAGGACCACTCAGAGGAGACTGGTCGGGAATGCAGAATTGCATTGGGTGCAGGTTGATGAAAAAACTCAGACTCAGATCAGAGTTTCTTCACAACCCAGGTGTACTGGGTCCCTGGAGAGCTGGAAGTACCTATAAGGTCAAACATTAAACCCCGGGCTTCACAAAAAGCCTTCCCTAGGGAAACAGCAGCAAAGCA
>NW_007727474.1:390544-392140 GCF_000696425.1 Galeopterus variegatus | reverse complement strand
GAGTGTTTGGAGCATGGGTGGTGGGGAGACAGGCGCACTGGGAGAACAGTGGGACACAGCAAGGACAGCCGATCCACCCCCAATCAGCACAGGACCACTCAGAGGAGACTGGTCGGGAATGCAGAATTGCATTGGGTGCAGGTTGATGAAAAAACTCAGACTCAGATCAGAGTTTCTACACAACCCAGGTGTACTGGGTCCCTGGAGAGCTGGAAGTACCTATAAGGTCAAACATTAAACCCCGGGCTTCACAAAAAGCCTTCCCTAGGGAAACAGCAGCAAAGCAGCAATTTAACTCAACCACAGTACTCAAGTACTGGTTCCCACAGGAAGTTCCCCTGTTTTAGAAGTAAGCAAAGGACAAAAAATTAGTTCTGGCCCAGGCATACCACCAGTGCCTTGGGACCTTCCAGGAGACCTGAGGCATGCAGCCAGGGGCAGGACCGCTGCCCACAGCCAGGCACACCATGCCAGTACCTCGGGGCCCACCTGGGAACAGAAGGCTTGGAGCCAGGGACCAGACCGCACTCCCACATCCAGGCATACTGCTAGTGCCTTGGGGCCTGCCTGGGGGCCTGGGGTATGCAGCTGGGGACCAGATCCCCCTCCCACAACCAGGCACACCATGCCAGTGCCTTGGGGCCTGCCCAGGGACCTGAGGCATGGAGAAGGGGACTAGACCTCCTCCCACAACCAGGCACACTGCTAGCATCTCGGGGCCCTGCCCAGGGTCCCAGGGGATAGAGCCGGGGACTGGACCCCTGTCCCACAACCAGGCACACTGCCAGTGCCTCAGGGCCCCGCCCAGGGAGAGGAGGCATGGAGCTGCATATCAAACCCCCTCCCACAACCAGGCACACCATGCCAGTGCCTTGGGGCCCACCTGGGGATCCAAGGCATGGAATAAGGGATTGGACGCTCCCCACTACCAGGCACACCACCAGTACAAAGGAGCATGCCAAAAACATCACCTCCATGTGGGTGGCCCGCCATAGCCACCATAATAACCATGGCTGCCGTGAAAGTGGCTAGATGCCATAACTACCACACAGATGGTCCACCAGCCACTGGAGTGCATTGACAGAAGGAGCATCACCAGCAGGGATAAAGAAAAGAAGAGGATGTCTCTCTCCACAAAGCCCATTTCAGAGTGACAGAAGAAGCATCTGCTCTCTGATGATATTGGGGGGACTGATCACGCCTCTCAGCATTGGACACATCATCTAGGCAACAAATTAATAGTAACCATTATTCTTCCAGAAGGACAGAAGAAATCTAGTGTAATTAGAGGGGGAAGGGGGAAGGAAGAGGGGAATAGGGACAGATTGGACAAGGGGCATAAAGAATAATTACGATTAGTAACAATATATATGCTAGTAATATTGATTTGATCAAAATATCTCAATATTGGGCCAGCCCGGTAGCGCACTGCTATAGTGCGCTGCTTGGGAAGCGTGGTGGCGCTCCCGCCGAGGGTTCGGATCCCACATACAGACCGGTTCCCGCTCACTGGCTGAGTGAGGTGCGGGAGCAACACCGAGGGCTGCGGTCCCGTTGCTGGTCCTGGTCCGGTACGGGGGCGACACTGAGGGTTGC
>NW_007727474.1:388585-390325 GCF_000696425.1 Galeopterus variegatus | reverse complement strand
GCAACACCGAGGGCTGCGGTCCCGTTGCTGGTCCCGGTCCGGTCCGGGGGCGACACTGAGGGTTGCGATCCGTTGCCGGACACGGAAAAAGACAAAAAAAAAAATCTCAATATTGAACCCCCAAAATATGTATAGTCAATTTTGATTCAATAAAAATTTATAAAAAAAGAAAAGATAATACAAAAATAAATAAATAAATAAAACTAGGCTTTAATATGTAGAGAGACAAGCACTCTTATATGCTGCTAGTAAGTATGCACTGTTGGCAGTCTTTAGTAAATAATTTGCAGTGGTAAAAATAATTCACATTATTAAACAGCCTGTTGAAGAACCGAGAGTCCACCCTAAGAAAATAATTTTTTTTTTTTTTGACTGGTAAGGGGATTGCAACCCTCTGCACGGTGTGGTCTGCACCATGCTCAGCCAGTGAGCGCACCGGCCGTCCTTATATAGGATCCGAACCTGCAGCCTCGGCGCTACCAGCGCTGCACTCTCCCGAGTGAGCCATGGGGCTGGCCCAGAAAATAAATTTTTAAAGAATACTTATAAAGATTTATCATGATGTTATTTGTCATCATGAATATTAGAAGTAATCTGGATGTCTGACTATACAGGATAACTGGAGTTATGATACAGGCAATGTGGTGGAAACTTGCCTCTGCTAACAGTTATGTCTCTGAAGACTTTTGATGTGAGACAATCCTTTGTTATAATGGTAAGTGAAAAAATAATACAAATTTGTATATAGAGTATGATTGTAATTACTATGAACAATTATGCAGAGCAAAAATTAGAGGGCAATTTACCAAAATGTTAACAGTGAGTGCCTCTGGGTGGTGAGACAACAGGACCCAGGAGAGGAGGAATTGACAAGGGGGAGTTAGATGGTCCTGGAGGGAAAAGTTTTCATGAAGTGAATGGGGATAGAAAAACCCTTAGGCAGTTCCAGACCTTTTCAGAAAGCTCAATATCACCTCATGATATCACCAGACATAGGATGTAACATCAGAGAGTAATCTTTAGCAGCTTTTGGATGTTTAAGTCTGAGAAAGGAGCTTGATGCAGAAATAGTGTTTGTCAAACTGTTCCACAGAACCCTAGAATTCTGTGTTAAGTGACTTAGAAAGTCCATAAGTATCTGCTTCAGATTTTTTCAATGTTTACATTGCTGTTAAGACTGTAATAGCCATCCATTAATCCCGTTTGAAATGTCTGTATATATCAAAAGTGTGCTTTTTGATTAACTTTGTAAAAAATATATGTTAAATGCTCTAAAGCTGAATGTATAAATTAAAGCCAGGCTGATAAAACTGTGGTCTTACCTGTTTTACATATTGGGTTTTAAAGACAATTTTATTTGAAAGAAAAAGGTTCTACTGTTTAAAAACAAAAGTGAAAACTGCTGCCGTTGGGTTCACAAGGGCTCCCATCCACAGTCCGTATCTTGGAGCTGCCCAGCATGCCTGCTTGAGCCCTGCCCTTGTAACCTGAGCCGGTGCAGCCATCTCACCATTGAATTCCTGTTCTGATGCAAGATGCCTCCCAGCCCCCTCTCCTCCAAAGGTTTCCTCTCCATATTCTCTGCAAGGCTGGCCTCAGCTTCCACTCCACTCCTTAGATCTTTCCCTCACTCTCCCTCTCTCCTTATGTTCGATCATCCATGGTGGTGGTGCAAGGGTGAGAGCTGTGAGTGACTGTCAATTTTTTTTTTTTTTTTTTTTTTTTTTTTTTTTTTTTTTT
>NW_007727474.1:381091-387489 GCF_000696425.1 Galeopterus variegatus | reverse complement strand
TCTGTATGTGGGATCCGAACCCTTGGGCGGGAGCGCCGCAGCGCTTCCCAAGCGGCGCACTATCCAGTGCGCCACCGGCCGGCCCTGACTGTCAATTTTTTTAAGAAAATATTTCCTCCATAAGATTTTTCATTCAAAAACATTTACTAAGCATATATTAAGTATCAGGCACTGTGCTACGTCACAGAGAGCTTAGAGTCTAATGGGGGCTGTTAAACAAAAAGGTGTGAAAATTTAGAGTGGTTAAATGCTCTGAGGTGGAGGAGTCAAGAATGATTTCCAAAAGCAAATGACACTTGGGCTATATCCTATAGGGCACGTCAGAGTTAAGTGAACAAGTGAGAAGACAGTGTTCCCGGCAAAGAGCAGAACTGGGTCTAATGTGCGAAAGTGGTAGAAGTTGAGTAGGGGTCTACATTACAAATGCTGATGAGTTTGGATTTTATCTTATTGGCAATGGAGAACCTCTGATGCATTTTAAAGCAGAGTGGTAACACGTTTTAGTTTATATTAAAAAAATATGTTGGGTAGTTGTATGGAAGATGGATGGGGGGTGGGGTGGGGAACCTAGAACAGGGGTCGGGAGACCAGTTAGTAATTTAAGTGGAAATGATGAGATGAAACAAGGCAATGGAAGAGTTGGGAATAAATTTTAGGAATATTTATAAGGTAGAAGCAGTAGGGTTTCATAACTAATTTAATGTATGGGACACATGAGACTTCTGAACAATATGATAGTTTGGCTCAACGTTTATTAAATGGGTTTAAGAACAAAGTGATTTTCTATAAATACAATTTGAATATAGAAACAACTAAACATAAAAATTCACATACTAATTTACTTTCATTGACTAAAGCAGAGTCAGTAGGCTAAAAAAGATGACACATGCAAATTAGGATAATTCAAGGAGGGTTTACTTACCCAAGGGACTGTAATTTTCTCAGGTGTGGGAAAAACACAAGTGATACTGCAGGAACCAGCTCAGAGCCCATAGCTGCAGAGCTGGCACCAACCCCAGGCCTGAAAGATGAGGGGAGGGAGAGTAACAGAAACCTAGGAGCAGAGAAAATCCTACAGGGTCAGCTGCCTTGAACCCAGGCAGCTCAAGGTGATCTCACAGGGAGGAAATTAGGGGGAATAAATACCCTGACATCACTCTTCTTTTGTTCTCCTCCTGGGGTTCCCCACTGGCCAAACCCACCAGGAAACTAGAGGCACAGGAGACCATCCACCCAGGTCAGCCTCCTGACACAGAAAGCAGTGGAGAAGGGTGGAAATGCATCTGAAGGGGCAAAGGGAAGTTATTGGATGACATGTTAAAGGGGTTTTATTTAATTATTTTTTCATTTTGGCAGCTGGCTGGTGTAGGGTTAATTCTGTGGTAGTTACATAACACTGCTTTTTCTCCACCCAAATTTAGAACTAAGAGAGACACACACACATAAAGAGAGAGACAAAGAAGTCAGGCAGGTCTCCCTGGAGGACCTGCTTCCATAAGACTCTTATCAGAGAACTACAGAAGGGAACACATTTGTGCTTTCTTCAGGCACACGGATGCCAAAGGAAAGAAAAAGTAGAAAGGAAGGAAGAAGCTGCATTTACCCAGTTTTTTTTCTCCCAAACTCACCAGTAAGGTATTTCTCTCCTTCTCCTGCAGGGAGGAGTGAGGGAGGGGATGGAGAGAGGCCGGGGATGACACTCTGGAAGAGATCCCACCACAAGGAAGCATAAGATGAGGAGAAAGGAAGCGCTTCTCCAATGGAAGGTAATAGCTAAGCTGACTGGATGCTATTAGGGAATACAGGAGGCAAGGGAAAATAGTGACTTAGTTTGGGAAATGTTTGACTTGAGTTGTCAGTGGGCATCAAGATGGGATATACAATAGACAGGTGTACATATGAATCTGGAGTTCAAGAGAGACGTTGGATTGGAAATGCAGATTTGAGAGTCACATGCATATGGGTAAATAATATTCAGTGGGCATCAAGATGGGATATACAATAGACAGGTGTACATATGAATCTGGAGTTCAAGAAAGACGTTGGATTGGAAATGCAGATTTGAGAGTCACATGCATATGGGTAAATAATAGTTGAAGATGGGTGAATAACAATGCTTTGTGTTTAATGCAGTTCATTAAAAGAGGAGAAAAGGCTCTATATGGAACCCTAGAGAGTACCGGCATTCAAGGAACGGAGAGAAGGTGATTATAAAAAGGTAAAGGAGGAAAGTACGTAGAAAAAAGCCAATAGAAAGTGGTATTTTGTAAGCTGCAGATTGCAGAAGGAAGCCACTACCTGCTAAACCAGCCTACTCAAAGTTGTGAGACCATCTTAGACACTACTGTTTGTATCTGACTTGGTCAAGGTTACTTCAGTAAACTAGTTTTAAGAGGGACCCAATGCCTCATTTGAGATCAGCTAATGCAAGTAAAGGTATTCAGATAAAAGAGTTTCTAAGCTCAATTCAAATCGATTGATTTTTATTATGCAGATTTGTAAGGTGTGGTGGAAGGAGCAGGTAGGGAGTACAGAAATTAGGAAGACATGGGGATTTGCCAAAAGTTGGAAAGATACTTGGATTTAATTTTCTAATCCCACATGTATGTATAATAAATTATCTAAAAAAAAAAATTAAAAAAAATTTTTCTAGACTCTCCTCAGACTCTGGAGCCTCGGATGTTGTTTAAATAGGGTAGAGGGCAGCAGGGAGTCAGTCATTCAAGCATGTGGCCTGGCCAGCATTGGAAACAGTGAACTAGGGCCCCAAATGTTAGGAAAGATCCAAAGGTCAGTGTCTCCACCACTTATTTATGGCTATTTTTGATTTAGGCAGGTTTAAATCATTAATTGATAAACTATCAGTTAATTGAAAAGGTAAGTTATTCAGAACATCCAACATTTCTAGCAGACCAGTTTACTAATGTGCATTATTTCAAATCATAAATTGTTTGTGACACTATGTTCTATTTAAAGAGAGAAAAATCAAATAAAGTACATAAATATAGGGTAAATAGATTATTATTGACGCTAAAACCTAAAAGAACAAGAAGGTCCATGACAAACTATATCTGCGTGTGTCCTAAAAGTGTTCTTTGATTGACTTATCTATCTCATAGGGTTTTAGGATTAAATGAGAAAAAAATAAGAAAACCCTGTAAAATATTTAGAACAGTGAGTAGCACATAGTAAATATCCAATGAATGCTTATTACTATTATGAGTATTACTATTATTACTGTATTACTACTACTTTTCTAGGGTAGACAAAGACAGAGTAAGCAAGCATTTAGGTAGAATCTTTCTCCACCTATACTTCCAACGTACAGTTTGGGATTTAGAAGCCTCTGGAGCAGCAGTTCTTAAACTTTCTAACTTGTTATAGAGGCTAATGAAAAATAAGGTCTCTCCTCAGAAAAACGTACCTACACAAAAAATATTGCACATAATTTTGCAAGTGGGGTAATAGGGTCCTCTGAACACTTTTAGAGTAAGCTCCAGACTCTGTCTCTGTCCTTTCTAGATAGGGTGCCAGTGAGTGACATGATCAGCCAGTCAGCTGCAGTTACTGAATAATCAGAGCACTACTATGAATGCAGAGATGGGACATATACACATTTAAAAGACACTAGTCTGATGCTGCCAACATTCACTAAGTAATGATGTGTCCAGGCCTGTATTTATTATTATGGGAAATGCAAGGATTTATAAGACAAGGACCTCAGACTCTTATGGTGGAAAAATACTAGATCAGAGTTAGGTTCCATATCCAGAAGCACAGGGCAGGGAGTCGGCTTGCTGAAAGAGGAAATTGGACAGGCTCATTACTGTAAAGTTGATGGTGAATGAAAAACAAATTTACTGAGATGCTGGAGTCAATAGAATTGCCAGTAAGGCACTATTAAGGGACTTAACAGTGCTGTGGTGGGGAAGACCTTCATTAAAAGGTTTAATGATCTCAGATCCTCACAGAATGGAAAGCCATAGTCATTAATGCCACTTCTGGACCACAATTATAAAGTTCTTTACAAGAAAATATTTGGCATATAACAGTGCACAAGATTACAATGTCTGACTTGTAACAGGAAGCAAGATATAACTTTTCAAAGGTATTTCTTTTAACTCTATGTTTTCAGGTAAAAGAAGTGGCCAGTTATGAGCAGAAAATGCTATGAGTGAAAATCTATAGCACGACAGCATGCCGATTAGAGAAGTATTACCCACTAAAGAAACAAACAAACAAAAATGGCAATTGAAAAATTGTACGTGATACAAAGGCTGAAGGTATAAAGTAATTCAATTCATTCCCAGTGTAATTTGTAGAAACTCCTCTTTCAATGTGAAGCTACATTTGATCTAAAGAAAATTAAGCAGATAGAGCCTCGCTCTGTAGGTATTCATGCATTTATTTGTTCACTCAACAAATACTGAGAGTGCTTTGTGCGAGGCATGGTCACAGATGCTGGGAAACAATTGTGAACAACACAGCCAAAGTCCCTCTACTCACAAACTGTACAGTCCAACTGAATAATTATCGACTGTGATAAGTGCTGTGAAGGAAAAACCTGGGTACAGATAATAACAGACTGAAGATCTCTTACGATGAGATGGTCAAGGGAAGGCCTCTATGAGGAGTTAATTCAATGACCTAAATTGTAAAGGGGCCAGTCTTGAAAAGGCAAGTAGGGAAAGAAGAGAAGGGTGGAAGGTTTTGGCTACTCAGCATCTGAAATCCTCTCATATGTGGGGGTCCCTGTGTGAGCCTTGGTAGAGGCAGGCTTCTCCAAAGCCCATTTACTCACTTTCCTAGCCTTCTTTGCAGTTAGGATTGGATNGCAGGCTTCTCCAAAGCCCATTTACTCACTTTCCTAGCCTTCTTTGCAGTTAGGATTGGATGTGTGACCCAGGCTTGGCCAAACAGAGTCATCTGCCCGAGGCAGTGAATCAGGAGCTTTTGACACTAAAAAACAGAGCAGAGAATCTGGTTTGGTGGCAGTGACTGTGGTAGCAATATCCAGTTTCTGGAGCAGTGACTCCAGGGTTCCCTTATCTATGAAAGCTTCACATCCAGAGGCAAAGGCAACAGGGCCCTCTTCAGACTGGTTCTGGGTGTGATTCTGCCTGAAGCTCTGTTTATCCAGCCCTGCTTTGTTTCCTCCTGTTCACCAATCCTGGTATTCCAGGCTTTCTGGAAATTTCATGAGCCACCCAGTGCACTCTAATACATTTCTCTTAGGCTTAAATCAGCCATTCAGTTTCTGGTGAGTCCATCTAAGAATCCTGATGGATATAGGGGGTGGGGGGTGAGGAGCAGAGTACATCGCAATAGTGGAGAACACTGAGATTCAGGCATGTGCAAAAGCTCTGAGATGGGAGTGGGGGTGAGGACAGAGCTTGGAGTATTTGAGGAACTAAGAAGAAAACCAAAGTGGCTGGGGTTAGTGAAAAGGTGGCAAGTGCATAAGATGGGTGCAGCTGGTGAGCCAGGCAAGAGCCAGAGCTGGCAGGTCCCCATAATAGAAGTGGGAAATGTGCTGGGCCTTTCCTTCCGTTAGCAAGACTCTACTATCTCATGTGTCGTGATCAGATGGGTCACTACTGGTCAGCAGGACTCCAAGTTGGTTCTGGTGTGGCAGGACCTATTCTGCTGTGCCAAGGAATTCCAATCCATGCCCTACTCACATGCCTAAGTCTTGGGCTTGTCATTTCCAACCCAATGAGCTTTCTTGCCTTTGAAGTATCAANAATCTTCTGCAGCTAGGAAAACAATATACAACCCTTGCTTTTTGTGCCGACCTCATTGTAACTTGCTGTTTTAAAGTAATGTAGATTATACTGCTTTCTTAGTGCAGAATTTGATCATGAAGATGTCTTTTTTCTTAAAAATGTATTTTTTCTTAAAAACTCTCCTGACCAGTTATTGCCATTCACTCAGTGTACAAATATAAATAAAAATCAACATTTTTCTTTCATGCATCCCTAGAGAAATGATCTAGGTTATAATTAAAACATTGGGTCTAAAACCAGAAGTAGATTTTATTATTTGGAGAATGCAGAGGAAAATATTACTCAAGTCCTGATTGTCTTATCTAAAATATTCCCTTATATAATGTTCCCTGGGCTTCAGTCTTCTTGTTTTAAGAACTTGAAACCATATATGCTTTATATGATTGTCTTAACTGATCAAATATGTAACTTGGCTATCAAGAAGTGAAAAATTTTGAAACATTATATGACAAAAATCCTAGAGCCTCCCAAGCCCCTTTCTTCCTGACTTGCTTAAGCAAATTAATCTAACCTAATAAATTGAAGGTCTTTTAGAATCCTTTTCTGTCCTCCTTGCCTTGGTCCTTTGACATACATTTTCTGATCTCCTTCTTCCTCTATTTTTTTTTTTTT
>NW_007727474.1:365438-379979 GCF_000696425.1 Galeopterus variegatus | reverse complement strand
GGGGTTATGGCCAATTATAGTTTAACAGTAGAGGCTGGTAACATCAGTAAAATAACAAAGTGACATTCCATAATGTAATTTGCAAATAGTTAAGTTGATCCACCAACAAAAGCTTGATATTAGCAAACACTGTTCTTCCCTACTGCAGCTTCCCCAGCATTTTTACATATCAATCAAGTAACTTGTCTGTCTTTGAGCCAGCAACCTTGCTGTGTTATAATTCTTTATCTCACAACAGAGACCCTAGCCTGAGGAAAGTTTCCTGTCTTTTGTGAGGTTAACATTTCTATATATAATTTTAAGAAGTTAGGCTAAACCTGAAACTGCAGGGCTTTGGAAGCCCTGTGAAATACATTTGCTTTATAAGTATTGGTATATTCCACATATTTTTATAGGATAATCAGCCCCTTGTAGTCATTTCTTGGCATGTTTGCCTTGGAATTCTAAATCACTAACAATAGTTCAGATCCTCAGAGAAAAGATTATATCCCTGCAAAGTCCACAGGCAAGACAACTGGAAATGCTTATTGCAAAGAAAAGCAAACATAGGACAAGATATATTCACTACATTGAAAGGAATGCATAGGCGGGCATTGGCATATTCTTTTTGTATTGGTCTTGAGATGTTATTGTTTTAGGATTTAACCAAGTCAACTTTGATAAACTTTGTATGAAGGGTTAATCTTGTCAGATATGGAAGAATCAATGTACAATTCTGCTCTTTGTTGTAGGCTTTGTGCTCATATAAATAATTGATTTCCATATTTCCAAGACCAAACTTCAGCTGATTAGAGGAAATAAAACTGCTGAATCAACAAACAGATTAATTTATGGGGGCTTCAATAATTTTTCTGTCCTTGTTTAACTGTAGGTTTTAGGTAGTGCTGTGATTTGGATGTGGTTTTTCCCCATCACAACTCATGTTAAAACGTAATTGCTAGTGTAACTGTGTTGGGAATTGGTGCCTTTAAGAAGTATTGTATTAGTCATTAAGATAGATTCATCTCTTTCTCAGGAGACTGGGTTAGTTTTCTGGGAATGAATTAGTTCCCACAGGAGTGGGTTGTTGTAAAGTGAGGTTGCTTATTGTGTTTTGCCCTCTTGGCACATATCTGCTTCCCCTTCAGTTTCCCTGCCATGTTATGATGCATCACAAGGCCCTCACCAGAAGCCACCAGACACTGGCAAATGTCTTTCTCTATTTTCAATTTTTCTTATTCAATTATCAGAGCACTGGAATTAACCCAATGAGATGTCAAATTTAAGGCATCTTACATAGTGTCTGGTATGCTGATAGGTTCAATGAATATTAGTTACTACCCTTTCATTTCTCCGGATTTCCTTTAGCCTTTTAAAATTTTGGCTCAAACTACACAGATTAAGCACATAATAATTACACAATCTTATTTGAAGAAACTGTTAATTGTGTGTATGTATTTATCTTAACTCCTTGTGTTAGTTTCTTATTGCTGCTGTAACAAATTGCCACGCAGTTGGTGGCTTAAGACAATACAAACTGGGCTGGCCAGTTAGCTCAGTTGTTTAGAGCATGGTGCTGATAACACCAATGTTCAGGGTTGGATCTCTGTACCAGCCAGCCACCAAAAACAAACAAAATGAAAACAATGCAAATATTAGCTTACAGTTTTGTAGTTCAAAAGTCTGTAATGAGTCTCACTGGCCTAAAACCAAGGTGCCAGTAGGCCTATGTTCCTCTCTGGAGAGTGTAGGGGAGAAACTGTTTTCTTACCTTTCTCAGATTCTAGAGACTGCCCACACTCCTTGGTTCATGGCCACCTTCCATCTTCAAAGTCAGCAATGGCCAGTCAAGTCTTTTCACATTGTATCACTCTGACTTCTGACTCCTACTTCCATATTTTGGGATCCTTATGATTTCATTGGGCACACTCAAATAATAATAATAATAATCTTACAGAATGTAAATTCCATGTATATATTTTTCATAGCAATAAGAATAGGTCTAACTGTGTTTTTGGGTTGATTCTTCAGCTAACAGAGTAAAAAAAGGTAGTCTGAAGAGCTTTGGTAGTCTTTGACTTTCAGGTAGTATGCAAGTTGTGTTAAAATTCAAGTCAGTGTGGGCCGGCCCGGTGGCACACTGCTACAGTGCGCCGCTTGGGAGTGCGGCGGCGCTCCCGCCAAGGGTTCGGATCCCACATATAGACCGACCGCTCACTGGCTGAGCGAGGTGCGGACGCAACACCGAGGGTTGCGATCCTGTTGCCGGTCCCGGTCCGGTATGGGCGCGACACTGAGTGTTGCGATCCGTTGCCGGTCACGAAAAAAGACAAAAAGGAAAAAAAAAAATTCAAGTCAGTGAAATATGTAGCTTAAAAAACTCCAAAGAAACAAGTAGTACATTGCCTGTTCAAGTTTATAATATTACCAAAAGAAAAGAAAATTTAATGGCATTGCTCTTCAAAATAAGGCAATAAGCCAGGAAAGAAGACATGGGGTCTGGGAAAACAATAGAAGCCAAGGGGAGAAGGGAGGTCTTAGCATATAGCCTGTCTGGACACAACCAAGCCATATGGGAGCCTTAAGAATGCAATTTGGATGTCAATAAAACAATTAAAATGAAGTTGCTAGATTACATGGTGTGTCTGAATGTATTGGGAGCATATTTATACTTCTTCCAGAGAGTTTGGTGATGAATCACAGAAAATTAAGCAAATGAAAATCTGAGGCAATTGTTGCCAGAGAAAACAAAACATTGTATCTTAAAGAAAATGTATTTATAGTATATTATGTAGCTTAGCTGTGAATATTACTAACAAAATGATAATATAAACATTAAATATTGGTTGAATGAAAATTATGCTATAACTACATAGGAGGATGAAAAGAGATGTGTGTAGGGGGAGTATATATGGGTAAGAATCAAACCTCATCTTGCATACTAGAAAGTCAGAAAAAACATAGAACTGTTAAAAATTCAAGAAATAGTCTAGGAGCTTCCGGTCAACATGGTGGAATAGACAGTCCCCAGTGTCACTCTCTCCCACAAATCAACCAATTTGCAACTATAAAAAAGCAACAACAGCCAAGCTGGGGCCGCTAGAGCTCAGGGGAAGAGGAGCAGAGACCTATGGAGTGCATGAAGGTGGGAGAAGCCATGATGAGAGAAAGAACAATCCACTCTGATCATTTTGTGCTGCGGTTGCTTTAAGGCTGGAGCTGCTGAGTGTGTGGAACAGGAGCCAGCAAAAGCTGCAGCTGTGCCTTTCGGATGGAGTTGCTTGGAGCTGGCAGGGGAGAGGTGGGCCTTGGTGGCCCCCAGGCCAGCAAGACCACTAATAGTGTTCCCATGGACCCACATAGGAATGAGGAGCCACAACAACTGAAAAAGAGGAGTCACTCAGACTCTGGTGAGTCAGTGCAAGAGACTGGTGCATGGCCCGTCCCATGGGAAGTGTTTGCAACAGGGGTGGTGGGGGAGATGGGCCCACCAGGGGAACACTGGGGCACAGCAAGGACGGCTGATCAGAGGAGACTGGTCAGGAATATAGAATTGCATGGGGTGCAGTTTGATGAAAAGACTCATTCCCAGATCAGAGTTTTTATACAACCCAGGTGCACAGGGTCTCTGGAGAGCTGGAAGTACCTATAAAGTCAACCATTTTAACCTGAGCTGCACAAATAGTCTTCCCTAGGAAAGCAGCAGCAAAGCAGCAATTTAGCTCAACCACAAAGCTCAAGTACTAGTCCCAACAGGAAGTTCCCCCACTTTAGAAGTAAGCAAAGGACAAAAAATTAGTTCCTGCCCAGGCACACCTCCAGTGCCTCAGGGCCTGCCTGGGGACCCTAGGCATGGATCTGGGCACCAGACCCCCCCACACACAACCAAGCACACTGCCAGCACCCAGGTACCAGACCCCACTTCCACAACCAGGCACATCACCAGCACCAAGGAGCATGCCAAAAACGTCACCTCCATGTGGGTGGCCCACCACAGCCACCACAATACCCATGGCTGCCATGAAAGCAGCTAGATGCCACAACCACCATGCAGATGGCCCACCAGCTACTGGAGTGCATTGACACAAGGAGAGTCACCTGCAGAGATCAAAGAAAAGCAGAAGATACCTCTCTCCACAAAGCCCATTCCAGAGTGACAGAAGAAGCATCTGCTCTACAATAATATTGGGGGACCTGAACACACCTCTCAGCATTGGAGAGATCATGTAGGCAACAAATCAACAGAGTAACCATTACTCTTTCAGAAGGAGAGAAGAAATCTAGGGTAATGATGCAGGGGGAAGGGAGAGAGAGATGGGAAGAAATTGGACAAGGGGCATAAAGAATAAGTACAGTTTTTAACAATATATATGCTAGTAATATATATATATTTTTTAATATACCTCTGAAACCATCACCATAATCAAGATAATGAACATAGCCATCACCCCCCAACACCAGTTTCCTCCTGCCACTTGGCAATCCCCTCCTCCTGCTCACCTACCCTTCCATGACTCCCACACTCTCTGCCAGTCATAGGCATATGCTAGTAATATTGATTTGATCAACATATCTCAATGTTGAACCCCCCAAATATGTATAATCAATTATGATTCAATAAAAAAAAATTTTTAAAGAAAAAAAAAAAGAAATAGTAGCCTAAGAATATTTAGAAGCACGGAAGTTAATACTAGAAGAATCAGCTAAAAGTTCAGATATTATTGGTGGGAAGATTTAGGACAGGACCCTTGTATTACTGCTTGACTGTTTAAACTATGTATGTGCATTATGTTGGCAAAAATTATGATTAAGACAAAATTTATCCCCATTTATTTTGAAAATAAAAAAAATGTAGGGATTTTATTTACAAAGGCAAAATCCCTATAAGTGTTTTGTTTGTTTTTTCTTTTCTTTTCTTTTTTTTTTCCCCCTGCAGAGTGGTAGTCTACAGAAACTTTTATTCTAAGCAAATCTATATTTTTTTGTTCTTTGGTTCTAAAAGTCAAAAGACTTCAGTATGATTTAGCCAATTAATAAACATGTCTATCTGCAATGAGACAGACCAAGTAAAGGTCCTCAAATGATGCTTGTACAAAGTAATAAGGAAAAACTGTACTAGGAATGGCAAGGTGTTTCAGGAAGAATATTAACAGAGATGAAGAGAGTATTGAAAAGGAAATAATCTTGCTTACATATTCCCAGTTCCCCAAATGTGTTGTTTTCTTAGCTATCAGTTCTTCATAGGCAGTATATTTATGAACCAACCATAATTAGCCTTACCACTCCTGATTCTACCTTTTTACCTTATTTGTGCGGGGCTGACCATGCTTGGTAAGGTTTTTAATAGCTCTAGAATGACACATCCCTAGGAGATAATTTAGTTCAATTAAGCTTGGGCAGAACCTCTTCCCTCCTTCCTCCTATATTACTTTGTCCCTATCCCTTCTTTCCGGTCTAACCAGGATGAGCACATGATTAGACAATGACTTAAAGGCAGTAAGGCAAGATGTTTAAAATTAGAACTGTTTCAAGAATTCCAGCAAATATGGTTATCCCAGGCTCTCAATTGTATAGATTTCTTTTGAAGTGTCAAGGTTGTTGGGCAAGATTAACTCACAGGTTATTTTTACTCTACTTGTTTTCTGGGTTGAGAAGCCCTAATCCTCATTACTCGTTTTCCCATGAAGTTGCACAGATTGATTAGTTCCGGGAAGAGGTGTCTGGAATCAGGAGAAGCTGCAGCACCAGCCCAAAAAAGCCAGTCAACGAATGCAGGCTGTTGACACAATGTGAAGCAAAGCAACAGTTGATCTCCATGACTGAAATGACAGTAGCTCTGTTCTGTTGCAGTTCATTCATTCAGCCAGTATTTACTGAGCATCCCAGTGCCTGGCACGGTTCTAGATGCTGGGGACACAGCTGTGGATACATGACACAATTCTGCCTAATAGTATTCTTTTCAGATGCAACCATGCAAATGAAGAAGGGTACAGTTGAATTTTCCATCCCATAATCAAAATCTAATCCAGAGTTCTTACTTGGCAACATTTGACCAAAAGCTTCATAGGAAATAGACTTCCTCATGAAATTTGCAATGTTTCCAAATTCTGATCCTTCAGGAAAAACAAGCTTTATTTCTGCAGTAGTTTGCCCTGTTTTACATGTTCCCCCACAACGCCACCTCTCAGATAAAGAACTAAATTCCATGAAAAGCCATGACTACCCTGTAGTAGAAATCAGTCCCTAATGATATTACAGTTGCACAAATTGAAATGGGGTTAAAAGCTCAGACTGTGAATTCTTAGATTTCTTGCTAAGCTGGAAGCTTTTATGGAGCTCACTTTAAATTGAGAGGCAGAGTGTAGACACTTTTGTTACTTAGACTGAGCAAATTAGCAAGTCCAAGGCAAATCTTTTTTGATTACTGAACTATTACAAATGCCTCTTGGCCAAAGAATAACTTCTCTCCAGACGGAAATATTCTTCAGGACCTTTTGCTTAAGTTCATAAAATCTGTTAAAGCAAATCTCTCACATTTCCATTAAGTCAGTAAATTACTTCTAGGGGAAGAGGATAAAATGCTGGCAATGAAATGGCTGGACTGTATTAATGATGGGAAGTGGGGCTGCAGAGGTGGAAGAATTGATGCTACATTTACGATGCAGAGAATTTTTGCCTTTTTCACTTGTTGGGCTAAATGTAAATCATGTCCCTTTCTCCTCCCTGAGTGAGAGGCAAAGTTACCAGGCCGCAGAGGCTTCACAGAATGTGTTATGTGGCTGACATTAAAATGACTAGCAAGTTATTTCTTTCCATATCTATTCTGTTGGAAATTTTTTCAAGGTTTTATTGTAGATGGGAAAAATGCATAATACTACAGGAAATAAAGCCCTAGCTACATTCTTGCTACTGGATTATTGCCACTCTATCTCAATGCTGATTGAAATCCAAGACTTTGTATCAAAGCCTTAATGAGATGCTGGCAAATATCTTTCTGCCCCACTGGAAATGTAATCTTTCTATTGAACATTTTGTCCCGGTGAATTTCATCTGCAGTACCATTTTGCATTTGAATCAGAGAGGTCACTTCTTGAGGGCCGACCACGTGGTACTGGCTCGGTTCACTTCTGGGTGAAATTGATCCCCAAAGGTGTTGAAAGTATAGCAGTGAGTCATTACAGATAATTAGCTCATCATTTCATTCAGATGATTTAAGTCATAATTCCACTGTCCAATTTGCTGTGTTTCTAAATATCAGATTTTCACGTAAAAATAACCTGTCAATAAACATGTCCACAATACTTCCCAAATATATCAAATCAGTATATTGTCTCTTGATGCATCTCATATACTTGCATTACATTTACTTAGGTAAACTCATGCATGCCATAACAGTTGTCCCTAAAAAGGTCATATTTTTCTACATTTTCCTTAAATGTGTGAATAAAGAAGTAGTCCATGTTGTGAATTTAGGTTAAAATTTAAAGTTGAAATATTCTCTCCTTTTCCTAGCCATGAGCATTTTTTTGTGCCTTTGAACAGTAACAGCAAAGTGTTAAATTGTACTGTTATTTGCTAAGGTTGAGATATCAGAAAAGGAAGCATCTAGCTAGTGGTGTTTTATACAGATAAGAAGCATTAACCAAACATATTTGCAAATATTTGGCTTAGTAGTTAAATAATATATTTCATGTCTATAAGCAATAAAGCATATCTTGGTAGAAAATACATGTACTTACACACACACACATATGCATGTTTTTAAAATAAAGTTATACTACCAAAATATAAAAACTGCTGCTTTTCATGCTGTGCTAATATCAAAAGACTGAGCATTTAAATGCTGTATGAACATGACTTTTACAAGTAAAAAATCAAAAAGGCCTAGCATATTCTACTTTGAATTCACTTAAATGAGAGATGTACCTGTATTAATAGACCAAAATATTGAGCTACGAACCCACTTATAGATTTGAAGTGTGGAAGAAGTTCAAGAAAGTGAGCTAGTAAATAATGGAAGAATTTTAACTTTGAGCAAAAATAAAATCTATTATGATACTGTATCAGAGTAGTAAGTTCAATACGACCATAATGTACCTTGCTATGATGCTGTTACATATAGAGAAAGTGGAAGTTTTGGTAAGATAGTTTAAAAAGCCAATAGAATTTTAGAAATAGTAGAAAATATAATTTATAAAAATATTTAAGAATATTTAAAGATGTCTTGTACTTTGCAATATATATTTAAAACTAAATATTGTACAAATACATTGAACCAGCAACTCTACTTTTCAGAAATTATACTAGGAAATAGGAGTTTAATAAGAAGCTTTAAAGGAATTTAGTTACAATTATCATAGTGCTTTTAATTATAATAACAAAAACATTGTAAAAGCTTTCAAATCCCAAACACTAATGGTTTGGTTGTGTATATTACTTACGATATAGAACATATAAATTCTATATAATAGAGTACTATGTAGCCATTAAAAGTGATGTTGCAGAAATATAATTGCAGAAATGTATTTATTGATATACAAATATATTTGCAATATTATGCTATTTAAAAAAAAAAAAGCCCAGCTTACACATCAATATATCAAGTATGATCTCACATTTATGAATATGTGTATGTGTTTTCAGGAAAAGTAGTCATCAAAATATTAAGAGTGGTGATCTCTGAAAGGTGGAGTATGTATGATTTTTATTTTCATTTTTCTTTTATATTTTTGATTTGTATAATTAGAACAATTACAAATACAACAGGAATGATTCGCTCAACAGTGTCAGAAATGCTATATGTTATTCTAATCAGAATTAAATCTGGCTCTGTCGTTATCCTCTTAAGATTGAAGGGACCCAATCTCAGTAATTTTTAAGCCCCTTCCTTCTCTTGAGATTATAAAGGAACTCCCAGGAACTTAGAGAAGGGCCTTTGCTCTTCAGTTAATTGTGGTGGATGGGCACTCCGGATGCTCCTTGCTAAAGTAGCTAAAGGAGAGTGACCTGCTGGTGGCCACTTGCTCTGTGCTCAGCATGGCCACAGGAGCCTTCACTGGGGTTTGGTGCTATGGGTTTAGTCTCCAGGCATCCACTCATTCCTTTAATTCCTTGGTGGTATCAGTGGGGGCTTGGGAGGGAAGATTCTTTCTCTTTTTTTTTCTAAATTAACAGCATTAGACAACAGCAACAAAAACAAAAAGGAAGATATTTGTTAATTTTTTAAAAAGTAAATTAGCTTGTATGCCCATTTCGAAAAATATACTTAATGCTTTTATTTTAAAGCTATTGACATTTAAATTTTATTCTAAAATTTATAAGAACAACAGCAAGGATGAACTATTCTTAACACTTTCAGGCAATGAGTGGTACTGAGGAGGACACAATTCTTGTCCCTAAGAAACACAAATTAGCCATTTTTTACTGCTTCCTGGAGAAAGATTAAAAGTAGGCCTATAGACAAGAGAGACTTGTTCGGCATAGTCAGCAACATTTCCCCCTCAGCCCCCACAACCTCCCTAAGCCACCTTACCTCACCCTTGCTGCTAATTTGATCCTGGGTGGTCTGATAGTCAGCTTGACCATACAGTATTAGATTGAGATCCTCTTCCAGCTGATTGGTCAGGGCCTAAGGCTGGGAGATGATTGGACTGGCTGGAGACGTTCTATCATTGCATTGTTGGAAGAAACAAACCAATATTGCCATAGTCTCTTTGGGGACTGTCTCTAAAGGATTTGGTTCTTAGACCTAAGAAGAACCTTTATACCAAAGACTGTTGGCACAGGTAGCACCCACCAGTCCTGCAATAGAGCACATCTGCTGAGACAAGGAGACTGAAGCCCAGAAGAGCTTTACTGAAGCCCAGTAAAGACCATCCTGATGACTGTTTGCTTGGACACTTGATGGTGATGCTTGAGTCCTATCCTAGTCACACTACTGTGTTCCTTCATTCAGAGCACAAGTTAATTGAACAAAGATCTATTAGTTCATAGTCTTGGTTTTAGATGTTTCACTGAGATTAACACATGGGACCCTAATAATGACCTTCCAACATGTAGTGGATTATTATTATTATTATTATTTTTTTTGTCTTTTGTCTTTTTCCGTGTCCGGCAATGGATCGCAACCCTCAGTGTTGCCCCCGTACCGGACCGGGGACCGGCAACGGGATTGCAACCCTCGGTGTCGCTCCCGCGCCTCGCTCAGCCAGTGAGCGGGAACCGGTCTGTATGTGGGATCCGAACCCTCGGGTGGGAGCGCCGCCGCGCTTCCCAAGTGGCGCACTTATCCAGTGCGCCACCGGGCCGGCCCTGTAGTGGATTATTTTACAGCGAGAAGTGGTCAATTGTTTTCCATCCTCACTAAAGACAGGTTGAGAGCCTGAATTACAGCCTGAGAAAGTTTGATTGCCATCTCAAAGATCCACTCAATTGTGTATTGATTACCTGTGTTTCTCCTCAGTATTAAAATCTTCTTTTTATTAAGCACCTACTATACATCAGGTTCAGTACTAAACATTTTACATGTTTTTTTCTCCACTAAATTTTTGTACCAACTTTGGATAGTAGTCATTGTGTACCCCAATTTATAAACAAAAGAAATGATGTTTAAAGATTTTTAATTCTTTCTCAAATTACATGGAGCAAGTTAAATGGTGCAATTTTAAAGGCTTGCTCTTAAATACTGCTTTTGTATTATTTAGGATGCCTCTGGCTGCAAGTAACAGAAAACCTCAACTCAAATGATCTTAAACAAAGAAAATGTCAGCATTCACATGACCAGAGGCCCAGAGATCATGTGGCTCTAGGGCAATATGTCAAGGCCCAACTCCTCTTTGCTGGGATTCTGTTGGCTCTGCCCTCTTCGTGTCTTAGCTTCATTCTCAAGCTGATAGCAAGACAGCTCTTCAGCTCCAGGCATTATATTCAGACACAACAATATCCAGATGAAGAAAGGGGACCATACCTTTCTTGTCAATCTTTCAAGAATAAGACCTTTCCTGGAGGCCACCCCCCTTGTCTATTTTGTCAGAATTCAGTCATGTGCACCTTTATTTCTTTTCTTTTCTTTTTTCTTTTTCTTTTCTTTCTTTTTTTTTTTTTGTGCTGGCCAGTACAGAGATCAAACCCTAGACCTTGGTGTTATCAGCAGCACACTGTCACCAAGTGAGCTAACTGTCCAGCCTCTGCATTTTCAAGCCACTTATTTGATTCTTATTTTGACACTTATTTCAAGCCACTTTATGACAAGGAATAGGATTGCTGTGACTGGCTTAGATTAATCATCTGGGGTATAATAGATTCTAATGACTAGGGAACTTGGACAACTCTATTGCCTTCTATAAAAGCAACTAATATTAATTACAGTAATTAGAATGCTTGGAGCCAAATTTCAGGCCTACCACTAGCAATGTATGAACTTTGGATATTAAAATCACCCTGAGCTTTATCTTATTCTCTACCTCAGTTTTCTCACATCTTTACATTTTAATATATTGAAATATGTGTTTTATTGTAAGTGACCTCAAGTCCTTTTTGGAATGCGGTGGAATACACATTTAAATTAAAAAATTGTGCTGATTTTATTTCTAACCTGTTTTATTATCTGTGAGCTTCTTACAAAGAAAAGGACTAGAACAAATTATGTGCATATTTATGACAATTTTTGGCTATTCTGCAATGCTGGGTTACTTTTTTAGGAGGAATGCCTTGATAGTAATCATTATTAAGCCTCGTATTCAAAATATGAGGGATGTTAGTAGATTTCCTCTGGAGGTGTTTCCATATAAAAATTAATATTCTGATTAATTAAATTAAATTAGTTAATAATAAAATTAATATTCTAACTACCTCCATGATTGAAGCAGTTTTCCTGGGTGAAGAGGACTCAATCAGTTAATTAATTATTCAAAACCCTACCTCTTATTTTTCTATATATTAAGCATGGTAGAAAAGCATGAAATTCAGACTCTGCCCACAAGTTTACAAACTAAATGGGAAGGCAACACTGCCAACCATAAAACAATCAGTTAAAAGTCACATACACTGTTTGATGAAAGCGGCTGTGGGATGCATTCCCAGTTTTCCTATCAGTAGTACAAGGAGTTTGGGCTGGCTAGATAATTCCCAGGTTCTGGCAGTGCTTTAATCTTCTGTAATCTTGTGATGCTTCTTTCTGACACTGCAAGTCTATTATTATTTCCTCTTTACTTATCTCCATACTGAGTTTTAACAAGGTTAAGAGATGGGCCTAAAGCAACACAAAAAGTCCAGAATCCAGTTAAATTCTGATAGATCAGAACACTCAACTGATGGATTTTGTGAATACCTTTGTTAAGCAGAAACTGCAAATCACAGCAAAAGAAGCTTATGTCAGGTTGGGGTTGTCCAAAACAAAAGAAAACTTACAGGACAAATTGCGAGTTCCTCTCCTAAGCCCCTAGTATCTACATTTGACAAATGAGGTCCAAGATGGTCAGTTTGTGGCAATGGGAGATCCTGATTTACCAAAGAAAGATGCAAATATGTTCACTGTGCTATACTTATGAAAGAAAGCACCTGGCACACAGTAAATAGTTATTAAATTAATTAAATACATTGAGTGAGTGAATAAATGAGTGAATGAATGAATGAATGATTTTTATCTAAGTGTTTTGGGGTGAGTTCCCAGTGAAGCCAACTTAGAAGAAAGCAATCAGGAGGAGGAGGAGGAGGAGGAGAGGGAGGACAATGGAGAGGAGGCGTGGGAGGGGGTGAAGGCAGAGGAGAAGCTGAGCTCTGGTGCATTCCCCGTGAAGGACTCAACTAGCCATAGGGGGAGCTCAGGAACTGGAGTGATCCTGAGCGTTGTTCCAAGTTGTGCCAAGCTGGTCTTTATACCCATTTTGATCAGTTTTGCATGTGACTGCCCATAGAAGGGGCCTGACACTGAACAAGGCATCTTGTTTCTGCTGAGGCAATTCCCGAAGAAGGCTAATAGCCAAGACTGCCTTCTGGCAGCCCTCCCAGCAGTCTGGTGATTAAGTCTGCAGTGAGTTGAATCATAGCCCCCCAGAAGATATGTCCCTGTCCCAACCCCCAAAACCTGTGAATATGACCTCATTTGGAAAAAGGATCTTTGAAGATGTAATTAAGTTAAGGATCTTGAGATGAAACCATCTAGATTATGCAGGTGGCTCCTAAATCCAATGACAAATGTACTTATAAGAGATAGAAGAGGAGAAAACAGAGACACGGAGGAGAAAGCCATGTGGAGATGGAGGCAGAGATTAGAGTTATGTGGCCACAGACCAAGGAATGCATGAAGCCACCAGAAGCTCGGAGAAACAAGGAAGAATTCTCCTGTAGAGCTTTCAGAGGGCACATGGCCCTGTCTATACCCTGATTTCAGACTCTGGCCTTTAGAATTATGAAAAAATATGTTTCTGTTAGTTGTGGTCATGTTTTGCAGCAACCCTGGGACACTAATACAAAGTCTTTCCTCCTAAATGAGTATATGGGTAACTTATTGTAGTGCCCACTAACACTAGGATTGAGGAAAATGGGGTTTATGGATAAAGTATGAAAACTCAGAAATCTCTTTTTTGGAAAATTTCAATTCAGTTAAGTTTTTGTTGGTTTGTTTGTTTGTTTGTTTGGCGGGGAAGTACTGCTCACAAGAAGTGATACAAAATGGACATTAGTAATCTTAACAATCAGTGTGCATGGCCATAGAATTAATTCAGACTCCGAGGCTGGTGTCTGTTCTCACTGTAAAATGACCCAATTAGCTGGCAGAACCCCCATAGAATTCCCACGGAGTCAGGCTTAATTACTATTCTTTCAGAGAGACCTACCCCACTTACTTTACATTTTACCTAAAAATGGCATTTTTGCTATAGTATACTGTATTTCAAAACCAAATCTTTCTTGGTTCTAATGTAGATGATGTGCATTTACAGATATTTTACCAAAAAAAAAGAAAAATCCAAATTATTCACATTGTGTGACTACAATTGGTTATAAACTATGTATGCTATAATTTAATTAGATCTTGAATAAGAGATTTGCATTTTACAAAAAGCATTTGGTATTTAGCCACTAAGTAATTAGAAGAAATCATGTTGATATGGAGGATTTTAAAATATTTATATTTCAATTGAAATAAAGGGGGAGCATCCCAGTTTTTCTTGCAGAGAATTAAAGTAATCTTTAACATTCAGAAATAATGCTCTGTCAAGAAAATTGCATTTGTGCTATTTGAAAGGAGAGGCAAGAATATCTATGAAATATAAAGGATAGAAAAACTTGGAAAATAATCATAGCTTATTTGTGAAAAGGCTCTTGCTCCCATGAAATTTTGATGTGTTCTTTATATACTTGAATTGTTTCCCTTCACTGTTGAGTGTCACAAGGCAGAGAGGTCTAGAATCACCATGTTATGAATGTGACTGAATCGGTTTCAAAAATATTTCAAAATAAGTAGTTATGAACAGAGGATTGAAATTCTCGTTTAACAATCAATATTATTTTAAATGACTGTGAGATCCAACCCCCCCCCCCCCCCCCCTCCCGTCCCCTATT
>NW_007727474.1:352128-364438 GCF_000696425.1 Galeopterus variegatus | reverse complement strand
TTTTTTTAAATGACTGTGAGATCCCCCCCCCCCCCCCATCTAGGCAGTACTAATTGGTCATACCAAACACAAAGAAATGTTATATTTGGAAATATTAAAAACATTTATTAAAATAATATCCTGATACTTGGGCTTCAGCCCAAGTTTTTGATGCTTTTAAGTCAAAGGTTGTCTTATTGGTAGTATAGAAAAAGGAAAAAGAATGTGAATATAGCAGGAGGGAACAAAGAGAGAGAGGTGGCAGAGATGTGGGAAAGAAAGATGGGGAGATGGGAGGAGGGAAATCCAATTAGAAAACCCAGAGACAAATGAGACAAGCATTCAAGAAACAGAGATTTACAGTCTTAGATTCTTCTAGAAAATAGAAAGACAGAGAATACTACTTAACTCATTTTATGAAGCTAGTATAGTGTTGATACCAAAACCAAACAAGGGCAGTATAAGAAAGAAAATTTATAGGGAAATTTTTTTCATTGAACATGGATATATGAAAAATATTGGCAGTCTGAATGCAGCCATGAACAAAAAAGATAATAAGGGCCGGCCCAGTGGCGCACTGCTACAGTGCGCCGCTTGGGAGCACGGCGGCGCTCCTGCCGAGGGTTCGGATANAAAAAAAAAAAAAAAAAAAAAAAAAAAAAAAAGATAATAAGCTATGATGAGGTTAGGTTTATTTTGGGAAAGCAAAGTTAAACATCAGAAAATCTTTTTATCATTACCACATTAACAAAATAAAGGAGAAAAGGCATGTGGACATTTTGATCAATGCAGAAAAAGGGTTTGAAATACATTAGGAAGAATTCATGATTTTAAACAATGCTTAGCAAACCAGGGACAGATAGGAACTTTTCAACCTGATGAACGGTATCTACCAATTACATAGAGCAAACATTAAATGTGAAATGCTAAAATCATTCTCTTTAAAATCATGAACAAGATAGGGATGCCCACCATTACTATTACTTCTAGTTCAACACTGTACTGAAGGTGCAATGGGGGAAGGAAGGGAGAAGGAATGAAACTCAAAATTTTCAGGAGACATGATGGTCTACAGATAAAATCTAAAAGAGCATAAAGGTAAATTACTAGAAATCTAGACTCCCAAAGTCAACACATTTCTAGAATCCAGAGACAAACAGAAAATGCAATTCTAAAAACATTTATTATAAAATATTATTGAAAAAATAAGATGCCTAGGAATAAATTTTTAAAAATGTAAGTTTTGTGTAGAAAAAATTATAAAACTTAACTGAAAGACTTTAAAGATGATTAAAACAGATGTAGAAATACACTTGTTCATAGGTCAGAAGATTCAAATTTATAACATATTTACTCTTCAAAAATTAGGTAAACAGAGTAAAGGAGGAAAATCATATTATCATAGTGACAGATGGAAAAAATATTCAATAAAATTCAGCAAGCATCCATTTATAAGTTAAATAAATAAACCTCTTACCAAACTAGGAATAAAGTAAACTTCCTTAATACATAGCGAACCCTATACTCAATATTAAAGTAATAGCATTCCTTGTAAATTAAGTACAAATAAATGTCACCACAGTGTACTAGAGGATCTAGGTAGTGCAATTAAGAAACCTAGTTTGTGTAAGTATGTTACAGCCAAATTATTAGGACTAATAAGAGTTTATCAAGGCTGTTTTATACAAGATGAATATAAAAACTAAACTTTTATTTTTGAATACCAGTAGCAAAGAGTAAGAAAATGTAACTTAAAAAGAACAAAAAAAAAAATAAGGTACCTAAGAATTAACCAAACAATATAAATGTAAGATTATTATAGACACAATTATAAAACTCAATAGAAAGATATTAAAGAAGTCCTACATAGGGCCGGTCCAGTGGCGCACTGGATAGTGCGCCGCTTGGGAAGCGCGGCGGCGCTCCCGCCCGAGGGTTTGGATCCCACATACAGACCGGTTCCCGCTCACTGGCTGAGCGAGGCACGGGAGCGACGCCGAGGGTTGCAATCCCATTGCCGGTCCCGGTCCGGTACGGGAGCAACACTGAGGGTTGCGATCCGTTGCCGGACATGGAAAAAGACAAAAGGCAAAAAAAAAAAAAAAAAAAAAAAAGAAGTCCTACATAAAAGGAGAAATATAATCATCACTGAAGGAGAGAATCAGTATCTTAAGGTCTCCAGTTGATCTAAAGAGTTTAATGTAATTCCAACTAAAATCCCAACAGAGCTTGTCATAGAATTTGACAAGCTGATTCTAAAATCACGTATAACAGCAAAGGTCAAAAATAATCAAGACAGTCTGGAAGAACAAAGTGAGGGGATCTGCTCTATGCAGATATCAAAACAATAAAAAGCTATGGTAATTAAGCCACTACAGTACTGGTGCAGGGGTGGACAGAATGGAGAGTGAAACAGACGCACGTATATGGGTGAACTTGCTCTATCACAGAGCTGGTATTGCAGATCGCTTAGGAAAGAGGTGTCTAGTTGATTAATGGTACTGGAAAACTGAATATCAATATAGAAAAAAAAATGAAGTTGGACTCCTACTTCACACCATACCCCAAATCTCAATTCCAGTTTGGATTAGAGATGCAAATGTGGAAAGCAAAATTTTAGAAGAAATTATGGGAGAATATTTTTATGACCATAGTTTTCTTAAATAAGATACACAAAGTTCTAACAAAGGAAGTTTGATTAGTTTTATTACATTAAAATTAAAAACTTCTGATCATGAAAAGACCACCATTAAGAAAATAAAAAGACAAGTCATAATCAGGAAGAAGATATTTGTAATACACATAACTGACAAATCATTGGCATCTAGAATATATAAAAAATTGTGTAAATCAATATAAAAAGAAAAAACAACCCAATAGAAAAATGAGCAGAAAGCATGGACAGGCATTTCAAAGACAGGAAATATGACTGACCTCCTTAGTAATCAGGGAAACACAGATTAAGATAATGAGGAGATACCATTTTATAGCCACCATACTGGCACTCTCATGTACTACTGGTAAGAATATAAATTGATACAGCTACTTTGAAAAACAGTTTGCCATTATCTAATAAAGGTAAAGATGAGCATACTCTGTGATTCCACTCCCTATACATACCCAACAGAAATTCATTCATATGTTCACAAAAACATATCTATTCATAATGTATGTTATGAATATATTGAGTTCCCAACTCAAAGGTACTCCACAAAAGGATGTGTACAAAATGGTGGTACATTCATACAGACTTTCGTGGAGCAGTGTAAATGAACTATGATACTCAGATCAAGAGCTGAATCTTATAAATATGATAATGAAAGAAAAAGCAAGCTGCCAAAGTATTTATGAAGTGTGTTACATAAAGTCCAAAAACACATACAATCAAACCATATGTTGTTCAGGGCTATGGCTGCATGTGGTAAAAACAATAAAATAAAAACAAGAGATTCATAACACAACTTCAGGACAGTGGTGTTCTGAGAGTGAGGTGGGACCACGGAGAGGCAGACAAGGGGCAAACATGGGTACGTGGAAGTGCATGTCACTTTTCGCTTTAGTTAGATAATATGTACATGTACTTTTAATTTATAAAATATTCTAGACAGAGGAAGCTAACACCACCTCAACTGTATTCTTAGAGCTAAAATGATGCTGATTTTACAAATGGGACAAGTAAGGTTCTTAGTTATGTTTATCAGATTAATCTGTCTGATGTATTGATGTTAAATCTTAATAACCCAAGGACAAAAAGGAACAAAAAAGCCAAAAGAAAGAGGAAGTGGGAAAATAGAATGATGGGCAGAAAGAGAAGATGAAAGAAGAGATGTCCAGGTAGGATTAGTTTAGGAATATATTTTGGTGTTTTTATGGGCCGGCCCGGTGGCGCACTGCTACAGTGCACTGCTTGGGAGCGCGGCGGGCGGCACTCCTGCCAAGGGTTTGGATCCCACATACAGACCGGCCGCTCACTGGCTGAGCGAGGTGCGGGCGCAACACCGAGGGTTGCGATCCGTTGCCGGTCACGAAAAAAGACAAAAAGGAAAATAAAATAAAATAAAATAAAATTCAGTTACCTTCTCTTTAACCTATCTGCTAAAAAATAATGCACTTAGAAATGTCACCGATCCACATTCCCTAATGCAGAGAGGAGGCATCTGCCTGGTATCTTTTCTCCGGACAGCTCCAGATACAAAATACCAGTAACCTGGAGAGCCCTTAGTCTTCTTCCATCGGTGCATTGTAACACTGATTAGTTAATCATATTAGTTGAAGCCTTGACCTGGAGAAGATAAAAGTTAGGACCACCTAAACTGGAGGAGTGGTGGGACAGGGAAGGAAGGAGCCCAGGAGTCTGGGCATGAAAGCTTCACACTGGAGGACAAACAGGTAGGATGAGAAAGCAGATGTGCAGGTGCCTAGAAATCCAGACCTAGAGAAGGAAAGGATGGTTTTGTCCAAGATCAGACCTTCCCTGAAAAAAGAAGTAAAGGGAGGACAGATTATCACCATGTCAATACATGCTCCATTTCCTCTATTTGTGTTTCCACTTATGGATTTTTGTTATGAAATGATAATGGTAAACTATAGAAATCTAATATCTACCCAAGGTGGGATTACATGATTCCATTCTTCGAGGCTGATATGTGGTATGATTTGGGGAGGTTGGGGTGGTCCCAGATCTTGAGATAATGGTAAACTATAGAAATCTAATATCTACCCAAGGTGGGATTACATGATTCCATTCTTGGAGGCTGATATGTGGTATGATTTGGGGAGGTTGGGGTGGTCCCAGATCTTGGCTGAAAGTATGTTCACAGTCCTTATACCAGGTGTCTGAAATTCTGTTACTGGAGGTCTTTGTGACTTGTCCTCTTCCTTCTGCCAAGGAAAATGGCAGATGCTGCTTTCTAGAAACTCTTTTCCTTTGAAGACTGAAAGTTTTATGGGCTGACCTGCTGAATTTATCCTAGCAGTAAGCCTCATGTAAAATTTGAGAGGATATGTCATAATGCCATCAAGCTTAGTGAGAGTGGCACAGTGGCAACTTTTCGACATGCCAACCCTGTCTTCGTAGAAGAAACCAGCACAAATGGAAACCCACGGGTGGAAACCAGCTAGCTCCTTGCCACTACACCACCACTGCTGCCCCTGATCTGCCCTGCCCCAGGTCCCTTGGCAGATATAACCCACTAGATATTTGGTCTGTTGAATTAAGGCTTTGCCCTGTTCGGCAAACCTTTTTAGAGACATCTGTTGAAAGATTCACGTGTTAAGAGAAAACCTACTATTGACATTTTGGTGAAGATGAGTTGATTAGATTCTTTCCTTCTTGAAATCCAGACATGTGCAGGGCTAAGAGGGAATAAAATGTGGTTGGGGACATAGAAAAGAAAGAAATCAGTTTTGAAGTACAGGGTAAGGTTGAGGAAGAGAGGTCTTAGGTGATGCCAAAATACAGGGTCTTGGTTGGCATTAGGGAGGCAGATACTGGCAAAGACAGCCTGGCAGAGGGCCACTGAAAGGACTGATGGACAGGTTCTGAAGACAAAGTCATATGTCACAGTGCATTACTAGCTTAGTCCCATGGACATCAGGCTTCCTGCTCTATGAAATGTGTGATGTCTTGAATCTTGCGAAATAACTCTATACTCATATATAGTAAATAATTACGGAGGAATGTGCACAAAGCATAAATTTTGCTATCCATCAGTTATGTCTGGGGAATTTTCAGGTTCTCCACTGTTTGTTTCTGTTTTGGTTGAATTTCTACAGTGAATGTAGTAGTCACTTTTCAGGAAGTTGTCTGACTCTTCCAAATTCCTTCTGTTCTGAGAATAGCCCAAATATGTAGAAGAAGGCCCCAGGAGATTTTGACTGCGCTGTGTTACCCTGTCTCCCTTCCACTGCTATTGAATCCGGGGGTGAAAATTAAGTGAAGCTGGATCAATCAAATTTTCTCTCTTTGAGTATCACTTAAGATGCTTTTGGCCACAAGTAACAGAAAACCACAAGTCCACTGGCTTAAACACTAAAGGCAATAATTAGCTCATATAATTAGATATTCAGAGGTAGAGAAGCTACATAGTAACACTAAGGAGATAGAGATATCCTACAATGAGATAAAAAACCCGGCTTTCTTCCCACTTTCAGTTTGGACATGATCACGGTGGCTTTGACCTTGGTAGCATTCCTCATTGCAGCAAAATGGCTGCTACAACTCTTGGCATCACACGCAGACATGACAACATTCAGTCTGGTATAAAAAAATAAATCATTGTTTCTTCTGTTGTTTTTTTTCCCCAAAGCTACCCACCAGACCTCCCCTTACATACCTGGGTACTTCAAAAAGTTTGTGGAAAAATGGAATTAAAAGATAATATGAATCTGTCAATGAACTTTTTGAGGACCCTTCATATCATTGGCTAGAATTGTCACAGGCCCATTCAAAAATCAATCACTGGCAAAGGGCATGGGATTATCAGAACTGCTGTGGACTAATCAAGATATATTCTAGGTGCTGACAACACCAAGATCCAGTGTTCGATCCCTGTACTGGCCAGCTGCCCAAAACAAAACAAAAGAAAAACAAGAATAAAATTTATTCTTGAGTCAGGCTGGGAAGAGGGGACAGCTACACAAAACAAAGTTCTGTTACTATGTAAAAAGGAAGGAATGGTTAGGGAGAAGGCCAACAACAGTGTCGGCTACACCAAGGAATTTGTAGTTTGGAAGTGAGAGATTCCAAGTTTGGGGGTTGTTAGAGCCGAATTACTTTGCTACCAGTGCTCTACAGACAATGTCCACTAGCCTTTGCTGTTGAAGTCCCTGGAGTTCCCCTCCTTCCCATCTTTCTCAGATTTTTATTGTCAGCTCTTTGAAATCCAGAAATATCTTTGCAGTATATCTAAGAGATTCATTCTCTCTTTTACTTATGTTAGCCTGTGTTGGTTTCTGCTCTTTGCAATCTAAAGTACCTTACTTAGTTGTCTTAGTTTGCTCAGGCTGCTATAACTAAATACCTTAGAACGGGTGGCTTATAAACAACAAGAATTTATCACAGTTCTGGAGGCTGGGAAGTATAAGATAAAGGCACCAGCAGATTTGGTGTCCGGTGAGGCCCTCTCCCTCACAGATGGCACCTTCTAGCTGCATGCTCACATGGTGGAAGGACCCAACAAGCTAAGCTGGGCCTCTTTTATAAGGGCACTGACCCCATTCATCAGGGCTGTGCCGTCATGATATAATCATCCTCCAAAGGCCCCACCTCTTAGTTCTACCACATTAGGATTAGGTTTTAATATGTGAATTTTGGGGGGACACAAAAAATCAGACCACAGCACAAGTTCATTAAGCATGTTACAAGTTAGGCACATAATGCAAAATAATATTTTGTAAATAGACAGAACAGATGTAGAAACAAAAAACTATTCAGTTATGGAATATCAGGTAACATAGATGTGGAAAAGAGCACATATTATTCCAATGGATAATCTATTATCTGAACCTAAAATTGGGCTCATAATTAAAAACCACAGGTACATTTATAAAACAGAATATTTGAAATAATGATGGTCTTGAGAAATGGATATATGATTGCTATAATTAATCAAGATTAACTGATTGTATACTTCCTAGAACAGTGCTTCTCAAAATTTAGTGTACATGAGAATTACCTGGGGAGTATTTTGAAAATACAGATTCCAGGCCCAATCCCTGGAGATTCTAATTCAATAAAAGGTATAAAAGGAAGATCTAGAAATCTAGAAATTTAAAATCAGCACTGACCTGAAATATCTGCAGAACAATGGACATCTGTATTACTGTTATGTAGGTTCACACAAAAAGGCACAGACAATTGTATACGTGACTCTGGCAATTGAAATCCAAAATGTTTGGCAAACCAACTCCTTTTGAGCATCTTTAAATATTATACAGTATGGACTTAACAATGGACATCTGTATTACTGTTATGTAGGTTCACACAAAAAGGCACAGACAATTGTATATGTGACTCTGGCAATTGAAATCCAAAATGTTTGGCAAACCAACTCCTTTTGAGCATCTTTAAATATTATACAGTATGGACTTATCCTAAAATGGTCTGGAACATTTTCTCTCTGAACCACTTCATTAAATTACCAGCAACTGATCCATTAACAAACCAACAACAGAGAAAACATTCTTATTTTATGTAGGCAAAACAAAAGAATCTACTTGTATCTGAGGGGAAAACTGGCATCTGGGTTTCCACGTGGCTTTACTCATGCACATAATTTTAAAGACTTCAAGAAAAAACAACTTTTTGCAATGAGTCCTTTTAGAATAAATTTTAAAAAGGCTAAGGGTGCTTTTCTAATTTACCAGAAACTCTGGCCCTTGGATTAGGTGAAAATAAGGTCTGGAAATGCAGATAAATGATTAATGTGAGAAAAGAAACGCAGTTTTAATTGTAAAAGGAGAATTAGAGCCTAAAGCAAGTTTTTTTTTTCTTTATACCAGATCCAATAAAATTATCTAAAGATTAAATACATTTTGACGAGAATAAACATCTACCCAAAGCCTATGATGAAGTCTGTGAGGTACTGTTGTTTTGGTAATGTCCCATCTCAACGACTAACCCTGAAGGCAGAAAACATCTGTTTCCATTAGCAAAAGCCTGGGCCACTTTTGAATAGTTGACGAATAATCTCTGGAGTTATCATAAAGTGTTGGTGACATGGCCCTGAGTCATCGTAGCCAACATCCATTTCCTGTGTTGCTCGGCACACTGCAGTGTGGTCTGACCTCACTGCACAATAGCTGGAGTGAACATGAGGGGACTGACACCAAGGCCCTTGAAAAAGGGCAAAAATCCAATGTGGTAGCTGGGCAGCTTGGAGGATCTCAAGCACTAAAATTTGTAATCCAGGAGAGTGTAATATGATGGCCCCATGGATCCTGGGGTAAAAGGCCACTATCAGCAAACACGATCCAACAAACAACTGTAAAGAGCCAGGACCATGTGGGTCGGTGCACTATTTTGTTTCCACCCTCAGCAGTTTTCCAGCACCAACTCAGACACCTCACAGAACTGCAATTTCAGGTGAGAAGGGAGGTTCCTTACTGGGTTCCCCTGTTCCTTCCTGGTTGATCTAATAATACTCACTTTGGTTCCAAATCAACACTTTCTACATTGACCTGTACATCCAATCTGTGATTTATACTGAGTTGTTGACCATGCATAACCACTGTTATCTATTTTGTGTCATGAATAATAGCCACTTTTTTCTTTTTCTTTCCTAAAGAATGTGGCTACACTTAAGAGAGCAACTACCAGGCCGGCCCGGTGGCGCACTGCTACAGTGCGCCGCTTGGGAGTGCGGCGGCGCTCCCGCCGAGGGTTCAGATCCCACATGCAGACCGGCCGCTCACTGGCTGAGCGAGGTGCGGGCGCAACACCGAGGGTTGCGATCCTGTTGCCGGTCCTGGTCCGGTGCAGGCGTGACACTGAGGGTTGCGATCCCTTGCCGGTCACGAAAAAAGACAAAAAGGAAAAAAAAAAAAGAGAGCAACTACCAAGAAAGCAATATTAACAAAACAAAACAAAACAAAACAAATAACAAACACTAAATTGGCAAAAAAGAAGCTAATGCAAGTTCTGGCTGAGGTTAGAAGTCAGAATTTATCAATGTCATTCACTGAAAGGCCACCCTATTCACCGATTCTCTCTTCTGCCCATCGCCCCTCCTCCAAAAGGTTGTTATAAAAATACCTCTGAGATTGCTGGGGTTAGTTACAGTGCCCTATTGTGTCTTTACCTTGTAATGTCATTTTAAGCTTTTCAAAAAATACATTCATTTAGTGTCACATAATTAGTAAAGGCATTTTTAAACAGTAAAAGCAAGTCCAAAATTTAAAAAATATACATACGAGGTTAGACAAACTATGAAGAGTCATAAGCAGCACAGATTGGTCACCTCTGGGCTCATGTAGTTGAATTTTAAATTTAATGACAGAAAACAAAGATTTGACACCAAAAAATAAATACTCAAAGGTGCAGATGATGAAAATATTACATTCTCCTTAAAAATCAATCTGAAGCCACCTTAAATATCACATTTTTATGGTTCTAAAACCAAGGTGCCTTTACCTTCTCTGTTCAGATTTTAAAGAATTATAATTGTACATTTTGTGAGAAAATGCATTTGTTTGACAGTAGCTGACACTCCCATTCCCCAGCAAAAAGTCAGAACTATTTCAGAAAGGTTAATTTCAAGTCAAACTTCACTTTATGTTTTAAAATAGGTCTTAAGAGAGAATATTTAAGTGTAGCCTCAATTAAATTGGTGTAGCACCCTGGAAACTCATGTAAAAATAAGGACATTTATAACAAAGGGAAATTGCCATGGCAGATAAGTTATTAACATCCTCTGTTCCCTCTAGATTTTTAATTGTTTCACAAGCCCACCTCAATTTAATTGGTTTTACTTTCATTTTCCCTTTCCCCCATAAGCTTATGGAGTAGTCTCAGCTGAGAAAACTGCTACCATTTACTGGAACTGGCAAATGGGTCATCCTAGTCAGTAACAGCAACTAAGAGCAGGTATGAGAAGATGTGTTGGGGAGAAGGGAAAACTTCCCCTGAGTCCTCTGAAGGTTTGCTGGAATAAACTGACAATAGACAGGTTAACAGGAGAAAAGGCATACAAATTTGCTGATGTGCAGGTGTACAAGCGAGGCATACAATGTGAGATTCAAAGAAGGGCCACATGGCTGAAGCTTAAATAGCACTCTGCGTATAGGGGAGAGGGAGACGTGAATAGACAGGTTAACAGGAGAAAAGGCATACAAATTTGCTGATGTGCAGGTGTACAAGCGAGCCATACAATGTGAGATTCAAAGAAGGGCCAGATGGCTGAAGCTTAAATAGCACTCTGCGTATAGGGGAGAGGGAGACGTGGGAGTACAGGCAATTTTCAGAGGTAGTAAATGATTTTCAGAGGAATTGAATGGGCCCAAAGAACAGACAATAATTTGTAAATAATTTATCTTTGGAAACTGAATGGGACCTGAAGAACATATAGAAGCTTGTGACAAAGTCTGCCTAAGTGTGGTGACATTCCTCAGCCTTCCTTCCTGCAATATGAGTTTAATCCTCTCTGGTTAATGAAATTTCAGGGAGAGAATTGAAGGCAATTGTGTTATTTCTGAAGAAGTTTCAGATAAGGGAACTTTAGAGAAAGAGAGTTTCACCCTGCACTTGGGGGGAGAAACAGGAAAAAGTCATAAAGTCCTTTGTTCTGAGGTGGCTTCTAGGACCTTTTTATTTCCTTTAATTTGAAGTGCTCAGCATGCCAAAGTGCCATACTTCGGGGTTTTATTTTCTGAGCACAACAGATGCAATTTCAAAAACATAGTTTTTATAAGAACATAACATTTTTCTCCTTCCTGAGAGCCAGTAAATGTTAGAAATATTTAAACTGAAATTCTCTTTGGTCACTATCTTGATTTTTCATTCCACAATTTTTGGAAAAGAGAGTTGAGTCCCAGGTTATTTGAACAGGATCAACCTCAGGAAAAAGAAAGATTTATCTCGGACATTACTTTTCAAGTGATGAGTTCCAAAAGACATTGCTGCCTCCCTAAAATATCACTCATTCAGCTCTTGGTTTCTGATTTTACTTTATTCTCTATGTCAATCTCCCTATGACATGGGGATTGACAAAGATCAAAGTCATAGATGAGTAAGACCTTAAGTCACTCACAGTGTGCAGAAAGGTTTGACCTGTGATCTGAAGAGCAGGGACAAGAGAAGTAGGACAAAGAGCAGCCTCAAGAGTTCATGAAGAGACTCCAAAAGACTGCAAGAAGGTAATGAAAGCCTTAGTCCAATAAAACAATGACAGAATAGACGTTCTTCTCATCAGCACACAGATCATTCTCCAAGATACACCACATATTAGGTCACAAATTAAGTTTCAACAAATTTGAAAAGATTGAAATCATATCAAGTACATTTTCAGACCACAGTGGGATAAAATTAGAAACTAACAACAAATAAAACTATGGAAACTATACAAATTCATTGAAATTAAACAACATGCTCCTGAACGATCAGTAGATCAAAGAAGAAATAAAACAGGAAATCAAAAAATTCCTTGAAATGAATGAAAATACAAGTACAGCTTACCAAAAACCTATGGAATACTGCAAACACAGTACTAAGAGGGAAGTTTATTGTAATAAGTGCTTACATCAAAAGGACAGAAAGACTTCAGATAAACAACCTTATGTTAAATCTCAAAATTCAGCATCCCTTTATGATAGAGACCCTCAACAAATTAGGTGT
>NW_007727474.1:346934-351657 GCF_000696425.1 Galeopterus variegatus | reverse complement strand
GTACAGCTTACCAAAAACCTATGGAATACTGCAAACACAGTACTAAGAGGGAAGTTTATTGCAATAAGTGCTTACATCAAAAGGACAGAAAGACTTCAGATAAACAACTTTATGTTAAATCTCAAAATTCAGCATCCCTTTATGATAGAGACCCTCAACAAATTAGGTGTAGAAGGGAAGTATCTCATCACAATGAAACCAATATATGACAAACACACGGCCAACATCATCCTGAATGGGGAAAACCTGAAAGCTTTTCCTTTAAGAACAGGAATAAGATGAGGATGCACACTTTCACCACTCCTATTCAACATAGTATTGGAAGTATTAGCCAGAGCAATCAGGCAAGAGAAAGAAATAAAGGGCATCCAAATTGGAAAAGACAAAGTCAAATTGTCTCTGTCTACAGATGACATGATCCTATATGTAGAAAAACCTATAACCTCTACCAAAAAACTCCTAGAGCTCATAAACAATTTTAGTAAAGTTGCAGGATACAAAATCAATACACAAAAGTCAGCAGCATTCTTATACACCAACAACAAACAAGCAGAAAAAGAAATCAAGAAAGCAAGCCCATTTACAATAACTACCAAAGGAATAAAATACCTAAGAATAAATTTAACCAAAGAGGTGAAAGATCTCTACAATGAGAACTATAAAACTCTGCTGAAAGAAATTAAAGAGGACACCAAAAGATGGAAAGACATTCCTTGTTCATGGATTGGAAGAACTAACATTGTGAAAATGTCCATACTACTCAAAGCAATCTACAGATTCAATGCAATCCCCATCAAATTACCAATGACATTATTCACAGAAATAGAAAAAACAATCCTCAAATTTGTATGTAACAACAAAAGACCCTGAATAGCCAAAGCAATCCTGAGCAAAAAAAATAAAATAAAATAAAACCAGACACATTATACTACCTGACTTTGAACTACTATGAAGCTATAGTAACCCAAACAGCATGGTACAGGCATAAAAAAAGACACATGGACCGATGGAACAGAATAGAGAACCTGGAAATCAACCCAGGTAATTACAGCCAACTGATGTTTGACAAAGGTACCAAGAACACACGCTGGCAAAAGGACAGCGTCTTCAGTAAATGGTGCTGGAAAAACTGTATATCCATGTGTAGAAGAATGAAACTAGATCCATACCTCTTGCTATATATCGAAAAGAACTCAAAATGGATTAAAGACTTAAATATAAGACCGAAAACTATAAAAGTCCTAGAAGAAACATAGGGGAAATACTTCAGGATGTAGTACTGGGCAAAGACTTTATGAATAAGACTCTATAAGCACAAGCAACAAAAGAAAAAATAAACAAATGGGATTATATCAAACTAAAAAGCTTCTGCACAGCAACAGAAACAATTTACAGAGTGAAAAGGCAACCTACAGAATGGGAGAAAATATTTGCAAACTATACATCCAACAAGGGATTAATATCCAGAATATGCAAGGAACTCAAACAACTTCACTGTAAAAAAACAAATAATCCAGTTTAAAAATGGGCAAAGGATCTGAATAGTCATTTTTCAAAGGAAGACATACAAATGTCCAACAGGTACATGAAAAAAATGCTCAACATTACTAACCATCAGAGAAATGCAAATCAAAACCACATTGAGATATCATCTCACCCCAGTTAGACTGGCGCTTCTATACTCTTGGTGGGACTGTAAATTAATACAGCCATTATGGAAAACAGTAGGGAGATTTCTCAAACAACTGCAAATAGAACTATCATATGACCCAGCAATCCCACTTCTGGATATATATACCCAAAGGAATGGAAATCAACATGTCAAAGAGATACCTGCACTACCATGTTTATCGCAGCTCTATTTACAATAGCCAAGATGAACCAACCCAAATGTCCATCAATGGACAACTGGATAAGGAAAATGTGGTATATATACACAATGGAATACTACTCAGCTAGAAAAAAAGAATGAAATTCTGCCATGTGCAGCAACATGGGTAAGCTGGGACAAAATTATGTTAAGTGAAATAAGCCAGGCATAGAAAGAGAAATACTGCATGTCCTCACTCATAAGCGGGAGCTAAGGAAGAAAGAAAGACCACAATAAAACATTGAACTTTTGGAAGGAGAGAACAGAACTATAGTTACTAGAGGTGGAAAAGAGGGAGAAGGAGGGGCGGTTAGGAAGTAATTGGGTAAGGAACACAAAGAGTAATTATGATTTGTAATGATGAATGTTCTAATAATGATTTGATCATCACATATTGTACAAATACTGATAGTCAAGTCTGTACCCCATAAATATGTATAATCAAGAAAAAAAAAATAGGGAGAGAAGGCAGTCAGATATCAAGCAACAGACGTGTTTCCAACTCCAGTGGGAAGCTTACAAAATTCTGCTGAATGAAATTGGACTTGTGAGAACTACAGAAACTCCATCCAACCCCTCCACTAAGTGGCTTGACCAAGCTCTAGCATGGCTTCTAGCAGCCTCAGGCCAAGGCCCTGGGACTACCCAGACCACCACCCCCACCCCGTCCTCAGCCCTTGAGTTCCTTTCTGGAAAAGCTCAGCGATGCCATAAGAATTTACCATTTTTTCCAGCCAACACCTGAGATAGGCCCCTGATCTCTCTTTCTCAGGGCATTTACTGAAAAACGGCTTAACATTATAAGTCTTTCCTTTGCCTCTCTGAGAAGTGTGTGTATCTCCTACAACCCAAGAGTGTCTTTCTCAAGGACCTGAAAGCCATTCCTTTGAAATGTAATCATTAGGAAGGATAGGGTCTCTGTCTCCCAGTCTCTGTAGGAAGGTAGAATCCCAAATTTGATAAATACCCCTTAGTAGACACAGATGGCCAAATCATATTTACATTGACCAGCGCTCTCACCTGCTTTTTGTAATTTTTCTATTTCCCTGACTGCTGGAGCTGCCCCTCTCTCCTCCTCCCTACTCCCTCAATCTCCCTTTAAAAATATCCAGTCCCCTCTGAGCAAATCACAATGGAGCTCAGCTCTTTCCCCTACTGTAGTAGTTACTGAATATAAGGTGTGTTTTCATTAATATCCTTGCATGTAAGTGATTTTTACCCTGAGCCTTTCTTTTTTCGTTTTCGTCTTTGGTGGCTGGCTGGTGTGGGGATCTGTACCTGTGACCTTGGTGTTACCAACACCATTTGAGTCTTTTCTTCAGTAACTTAAAAAATGGTTTTATTATCCAGGTAACATATTTTCATTATGGAAAAATAAGAAAATACAGATGCCAGTCTTCTAGTTCTCTGTGGGAACTTCAGGAGAGTGAGGGGGGAGAGGAAGAGAGGAGGGAAAAGCGGAAGGGCTGGAAGAGAAAGAGAAAGAAGAAGAAACAGGAGTAGGGGAGAGGGAGGGAAGGAAGGAAGGAAGGAAGGAAGGAAGGAAGGAAGGGGAAAGGGTTGCAGCAGTAAAATCACTTATAAACTTTACTTGCTAGTGGGAAGAGAGTTCCTGCCATTACATCATGTGTATGGTATCCCTCATTCCCCAGTCTGACCTGCTTAGGTCCTTAAAGGGGGCCGAACCTGCAGGTGCAGGCTATGTTGAATATCTGAGGTGGGGCTGAGCAGGCAGGGAATAGTAATATAATGGATTTGGTCGTTATCAGACAACATTCATGCAAATAATTTCAATTTGAAAAATCTGAGGTCATGATGTAATTTGCCTTTTTCAGTCCCAGATTTCTCTTGGGTTCTGTGTTTGTGGTCTAGGACTACTTTTCATGTTTGAATTTGCCCTAAAATAAACTCGGAGATAATTCAGATCCCAAAAGCAAACAAATGAATTCCATAACATTTAATGCGAATGTTACAGGAGCTCACAGCTGAAATGAATCCCAAGATTTTTATTTTGGGGGGACCCAAAGAAAGCCTGGTAGATTTACAATGAGATATAAGAAAGAGGGATAAATAACTTTTGGGGAAAACCACTGAAGGTTCTCATCCATTGCTAGATTTATGGCTGATACCCCTATAACAAAAAGACAGATTAACAAGAGAGAAACATAGGTTTACTTAATGTAACTTTTACATGACATAGGAAACTTCAGAAATGAAAATGCAAAGAAACAGGGAAACATATATTTTTATACTTGGGTTTGATGAAGAGGTGGGTAGTCACCGAGAAAGATCATTGGGCAAAGGGGAGATGATCTAATGGTAATAGACTGGGGGGACTTAGGAAGGCCCGTTTGCCCAGGTTCTTCTGTGTCCCTGGGTCTTCAGAGATAAAGATTATTTTTTTTCCTCCAGGTATAGAGAGGGCACCTCTCCCTATAATGAGGGTCTCATGACCTGCTATAGCAGAGACGGGTGAGGGAAAAGAGTGACCTTCCTGCTTCTGCTGTTTTCTCAAACGCCAAGGTGCCATAATTTGGGGCGGCATGTCCTGAATCCCATCATATGGAATTGTTTTCCAAGTCAGGAGACCTAGATGCTGGTATTTATTCTGCTTCTAGCTAGCTACGTGAATGAGGGCATGCCATTTAACCTCCCTGTGCCTCAATTTCCTTACTTATCAAATGGGATTCAACCTATCTCATTGGATTGTTGTGAAGATTAAAATAACATGGAACAGGGCCGGCCTGGTGGCGCACTGGATAGTGCGCCGCTTGGGAAGTGCGGCGGGGCTCCCGCCCGAGGGTTCAGATCCCACATACAGACCAGTTCCCGCTCACTGGCTGAGCGAGGCGC
>NW_007727474.1:339367-345870 GCF_000696425.1 Galeopterus variegatus | reverse complement strand
TGCCGGTCCCGGTCCGGTACGGGGGCGACACTGAGGGTTGCGATCCATTGCTGGACACGGAAAAAAAAAAAAAAAAAAAAAAAAAAACATGGAACATTATATTTGAAAAATGAGTTTTATTGTTTCTATGTTAGTCATACAGAAATAGTTCCTGCTAGTGTTTTTGGTGTGGAATAAGTTCTATACAGCATTCAATAAAATATTGTCTCCTGAAGTTATACTGGGTATATTGAAACATAGACACATATAAATGTAACATTAATAAGTGCCTTTATAGGTTTTTCATCTGTTTAATGAGAATAATAGTATAGCATTTGCTAGAATCCCACCAATGTGGGGTGGAGAGGGTTAATGTACCGGGGGTTCCTCGGATGTAGGTTGCTCCCTAAACAAAAATATAGATCTTGATTATTATTACTACCATTATAGGTGATATTTTTTTAACACATTAACTTTCCTCCACTGGGCAAACCACTCAATTGTTGGAAAAACTCATACTGTCATTCCTCTCTTCTCAATGTGTCTTGCTGCTGTTGAGCTAAAAAATTCTTTAGCTCTCAGGGTGCTTATTTAATAAATGATGCTGTGAAATTCCCAGAGAAAGACTTTCAATTTTCCTTGTGTGTGATGGCTGTGATCAAGCTCCAGCACCCTGTGGTCTTGTTCAATGAGAATGTAGACTTGGAACCCATTCATTGATTTGCTTTCTGTATCGAATCTGTTGAGTTACATAAACTGTAAAGACACCTGATGCTTTTCTTCTCACATTGATAACTTTCTCCCCTACTTTTCCCCAGACTAGGAAAAAAAAGGCTAGTTGCTATATCTTTTTGAGCTAATTTTCTCTAACTTTTATAAGATGCTTTGAAGTAAGGTATCAGTATTTTAAAATGCATACACACACACACACACACACGCATGCACACGCATGCACACAAAATACATCCTGGCTAGAAGCTGAGTGAAATAATAGATAATGGGCTGAAACTGTAGAAGTAATTAGAGAATTTTGAGATTAAGTCCAACTTGTTCATTTCACAGATGAAGAAACAGTCTCAGAGAGGTTATGTGATATAGCCAAGATCACACAGCAAAAGTAGAGCTAAAACTGTAAGGATACCGTAGGCACTCAAATGTAAAGATACCGTGGGCACTCAAGCGGAGGGGGAGGGGGAAAGCATTCCCTAGCAATATGGCGCCCTTCCGTGTTCTTCTCCACAGTAAACAAGCCCACCAGTGCCAGCACCCAAGCCCACCCACGCCAAACCTCAGCCAGTCACAAGTCAAGGCTCACTTCCTGCCCAGCCCCATCCAATCAGCTACTGCCCCGTCCACCCCCTATCAAAACCCGGAACACAGCTCCCTATAAATATATGCGCAGTCCTTGAATAAAGTGGAACTTCTCTGGCGAACTGTCAGCTCGGGTCCTGTCGTCTTATCAGCTCGGGTCCGTGCGCCCTTTCAAACACTTGGCCCTCCTGCGAACCAAATCCAGCCCACTACTGCCTGTTGGTGGAGATACAGTTTTATTGCAACATAGCCATACCCATTTGTTGTATTATCTGTGGCTGCATTTGTGCTACAATGACGTAATTTTCTCTAACTTTTATAAGATGCTTTGAAGTAAGGTATCAGTATTTTAAAATGCATACACACACACACACACACACGCATGCACACGCATGCACACAAAATACATCCTGGCTAGAAGCTGAGTGAAATAATAGATAATGGGCTGAAACTGTAGAAGTAATTAGAGAATTTTGAGATTAAGTCCAACTTGTTCATTTCACAGATGAAGAAACAGTCTCAGAGAGGTTATGTGATATAGCCAAGATCACACAGCAAAAGTAGAGCTAAAACTGTAAGGATACCGTAGGCACTCAAATGTAAAGATACCGTGGGCACTCAAGCGGAGGGGGAGGGGGAAAGCATTCCCTAGCAATATGGCGCCCTTCCGTGTTCTTCTCCACAGTAAACAAGCCCACCAGTGCCAGCACCCAAGCCCACCCACGCCAAACCTCAGCCAGTCACAAGTCAAGGCTCACTTCCTGCCCAGCCCCATCCAATCAGCTACTGCCCCGTCCACCCCCTATCAAAACCCGGAACACAGCTCCCTATAAATATATGCGCAGTCCTTGAATAAAGTGGAACTTCTCTGGCGAACTGTCAGCTCGGGTCCTGTCGTCTTATCAGCTCGGGTCCGTGCGCCCTTTCAAAAACTTGGCCCTCCTGCGAACCAAATCCAGCCCACTACTGCCTGTTGGTGGAGATACAGTTTTATTGCAATATAGCCATACCCATTTGTTGTATTATCTGTGGCTGCATTTGTGCTACAATGACGGTGCTGAGTAGTTGCGACAGAGACCATAAGGCCACAAAGCCTAAAACATTTACTATCTGGGGCTTTACATAAAAAAGGTTGCCTACCCCTATTTAAGCCTCTTGAGTCGTCTGCCTCCAGGTGGCAGAAGGGGAGAGGCATGGAGAAATGTGTATGAAATGGGGACCAGGGTGATGGTAGGGGCAGCCAGGCCTGCAGTGGTGCACATTATTTCTGCCCACGTTCCATGGGTGAGTATTAGTCATATCACCGCACTTAGATGCAAGGACGGCTGAGAAATGTGGTCCTTTGAACTGCAGTCCCGTGCAGCTGATGCCCAGGACAATTCTACCCTTTGGAAGTGGAATCATGACTTTTGATGGATAGCCGGCTGTCTCTGCCCCAGATGGTCAGCACCCTGTTTGTCTCCTGGACTGTAGTAGACACATTTGGCTGTTATCTGCTCAGCACATGGTCCCCATCTCTAAGAACTATAGTGTCTCAGGGGGTTGGGACCCTGTGGCCATGTCTTTACTATCTGACTTGACCACTTGTTACAGATCAGTATTGGATTAAAAAATGACACCTGGCTCAGAAGATCCTTCCAGAGATTTTGGTCATATACTAAGAGATACTTGTCAGTCTTTTTTTTTTTGTTCACGTTCTTCATTTACTAAGCATTTTAACTGAAATGATATATGTGCACTCTCACTAGAGACAATGTCTTATGTGAAATCTAATCCAAATTTTACATATTGTTGGGCCTCTTAAAATAATACACATAGCTTATTAGGCTGGCAAAGGAGTACAGTATCATAAAGATAAAAATTGCCTATAATTAGTAATATGAAATTCACAAAATGGAAAGTTGAAAGGTTACTGTCTTTTCATATTCCATACAATGTAAAATGTGAGTGTAATAATACTGTTAGTATTTTATTATTTTATTGTTTTAGTTGACACATAATTGTACATATTTATGGGGTACAGTGTAATATTTTGATACACTGCAAGTATTTTAATTGGGAAAGCATAAACGCAGAAACTGTGGGGCAACCACCTCTAGCCCCCACAGATAAGCATAGAAAGCCACACTGCTGAACGAGGGAAGAACAGAGCAGAGGCACAGAGAAAAGCTGACGAAAGAGACCAGGTGGCTCCATAAAGAGGGCAGCTCCTTTAGCTCCTGACAGTCTTTTAATTCCTGGTTCTAGTTCTACATGAGACCTATTTGTGCTTTTCAACTTTGAGATTTCTAAGACATCCATTGTAGTGGACATACATGGTTTTGTCTACACTGTACCCCTTCCTTTATTTGTAGAAACAACTCCTCCTCCACCCCACATGTGTTCTAATATGTGACCACATGGCCTTGCTTTTTTATCCAGGGATAGAGGGGGAAGCACATGACCCAAGCCAGGACAGTCAGAGTCTTCTGGGATGTTTTTGAAACAGAAATGGGAGAAAGAAGCTCTTTTCTCCAAAGAACAGGTCCATAAACTCTGCCTTGGCCAAATTCGTTTTACTGCCTCTTTTGTTTTTGTTTTTTGAAATAAGTAGAGACTCACAGAATTGCAAAAAATACTGGGGAGGTCCCAATACCCATTACCCAGATTCCCCCAATGATAACATCTTATATAACTATAGTGCATTATTAACACCATGAAATTGACATAGGCATAATACAACTAACCAGGCTACAGATCTTACTCAGATTTCACTGGTTTTTCACTCTTTTTTATGTCTTTGTGTATGCTTCTATGACGTTTATCATGTGTACAGAATCATATAACCACCATCACAATCAAGACACAGAAGTGTTTCATCACCACAGAGGAACTCCCTCTGGCTACCCCTTTATAGTAACATGCTCCTCACCTCCTTCCCTAATGCTTAGCAACCACTGATTGATTCTTCATCTCTATAATTTTGTTATTTCAAGAATGTTACATAAATGGGATCATAGAGCACATAACCTTTTGAAATTGGCTTTTTTCATTCAGTATAATGCTCATGGGAGCCATTCAAATTGTTGCATGTATCAATAGTTCATTCCTTTTATTGCTGAGCCCACTCCATTCCATTGTATGAATGTACCACAGTTTGTTTAACCATCCACCTGTTGAAGGACATTTAGGTTGTTTCCAGTTTGGGGTTATTACATAATGCAAAATAAACACTTGAGTAGGACTTCCGGTCAAGATAGCAGAATAGAAGGTCCCCAGCATCACCCTCTCCCACAATCAACCAAATCACAACTATTAAAAAGCAACAATTGCCAAGCTGGGACCACTAGAGCTCAGGGGAAGAGGAGAGACCCACAGAGTTCATGAAGGCAGAAGCCATGAGGAGAGAAAGAAAGGACTGCTGCGACCATTTCAAGCCCTGACCACTTCAAAGCTGGCCCTGCTAAGCACTTGGAGGCAGCAGGGGACAAGAAGGTTTTGGTGGCCCCCAGGCTAGCAAGACCACTAACAGAGTTCCCATGGACCCGCATAGAAGTGAGGAGACACAGACAACTGAAAAAATGAGCCACTCAGAGGCCAGTGAGTCATTGCAAGGGACCAGTGCATGGGAAGTGTTTGCAGTATGGGCAGTGGGGGAGACAGGTCTACCAGGGGAGCACTGGGGCACAGCAAGGACAGCTGATCTGCCCCCAATCAGAACAGAACCACTCAGTGGAGACTGGTCAGGAATATAGAACTGCAGGGTCACAGTTTGCTGAGAAGACTCAGGCATAGACCAGAGTTTCCACACAACCCAGGTGTTCCAGATCTCACAAGACCTGGAAGTGCTTACAAGGTCAACAATTAAAACCTGAGCTGCACAAAAAGCCTTCCCCAGGGAACCAGCAGCAAAGCAGCCATCTAGCTCAAACACAGGGTTCAAGGGCTTATTCCCTTAAGAAGTTTCTCCATTTTAGAAGTAAGCAAGGGACAACAAATTAGTTCCAGTGCAGAGTTTAAGTGGTGGGGTAGCTAATAATCCAACACAGAACTGAAAGAAAACACAAAAATTCACAGACCAGAGATAAAGTTCTGATATTAACCAGTAAAAATCTACCACCACCAAAGAACACCTATAAAACCTACAAGGACCAGAAGCCCCCGGGGATCCCAAGTGGGGGGAGGGCCAAGGGCCTTAGCCATGTCCCCCCAGGACTGCACCCAGCCCAGCGACGACCCCTGAGCCACCATCAGAAATGCCCTGGGCTCCCGAGCCAAGGCAATGGGGTTATGATGACCTGAGCCACGACCCTGACATCTGCACCCAGCCCAGCTAGGACCACAGAGCTGTGGCCAGAAGTACCCTGGGCAGTGGGGAGATGTGGGCCTCAGTCACAACCCCCTTATGTCCACATCCAGCCCATTGACAACCAAATTGCTGCTGGAAGCCCCCTGGGCTCCTCTGCCAGAATGAGGGGGGTCCCACAGGCCTTGATCATGTTCCTACTCCTTTTTCCTTTTCCCACCCTATACTCCTTCCCCTTTCCTTCTCCCCTCCCCTCCAACTGCTCTGCAACAACATCTTAGAATGTAAATAATAATAATAATAAAAAATAAATAAATTTTTTAAAAATGAAAGAAAATATTCTTGATTTTGCAATACAAATAAATAAATAAATAAACATTTGTGTACAGGTTTTTGTGTGAACATAAGTTTTCATATCTCTGGGATAAATGCTCAGGAATGTAATTGTTGGATCATATGGCAAGTGTTGATAAAACTTTTCAAGAAATTGCCAGACTGATTTCCACAGTGGCTGTACCATTTTACGTTCCCACTGGCAATGTTTAAGAGATCCAGTTACTTTGCATCCTTGCTAGCATTTAGTATTGTCAGTATTTTTATTTTAGTTATTTTACTAGGTGTGTAATAGTATCTCATTGTAGTTTTGATTTGCATTTCCCTAATGGCTAGCAGTTTTAAGCATCTTTTCATGTGCTTGGTTGCTATCTGTATATCTTCCTTGGTAAAGTGTCTGTTCAAGTCTTTTGCCCATTTTCTAGGTAGACTGTTATCTTACTGATGAGTTTATATATTCTAAGTATGAGTCCCTCATAAGATATGAGGTTTACACATATTTTATTCCACTCGATCTGCTATCTGTCAAAGTTTCATTGGAACACAGTCACACCCATTTACTTTCATATCACCTATGCCTGCTTTTATGCTACAG
>NW_007727474.1:280205-339357 GCF_000696425.1 Galeopterus variegatus | reverse complement strand
AATTGTTGGCTCAAGGACAGATGCTCTTGGACCAGGTTAACCTAAAGTTACTTGGTTGTTATGTAAACATACTAAGGAAATTGCTGTAGAAAAAGCCAGTATTTGCTAAGAACAAGCTTTTGTTGGTGGATAGACTTAACCTTTTGCAAATTGCATTATGGAATGTCACTTTGTGATTTCACTAATGTTACCAGCCTCTATTGTTAAACTATACTTAGCCATAACTCCACCTATGTTCCTTTTGTGTAACTTTCTGGCCTACAGAGTAAATACTGAGACAGAACCCCAGTTCAGAGTTATTTTTCCAAGGAGGAATGCCTCTCTCTTGAGGGTTCCTGGAAAATTTACCCCTTTGGGGCTTCTCACTGCTCAGAAAAAATGGGCGTTGAGTATTCCTTTTTGCATCTCCATCACCCAGGGGGAGAGGTGACGATGAGAGTGCAACATGTACCCCCATTTGGAGCCCATCAGGAAATCTCATCTCTCCAGTGTCCAGGAACCAAACAGGGCAATTGCTGGGCCAGAGTAGATCAAAGAAAGGCAAGAGAAAAATCTATACTCACCACTCTGCTTACTCCTATAACGTGTGTGGACTCATCCTAGGGCAAAGTTATTACTTGCCTTTGAACAGTTTGCTGAGCATGATGCTGCTGTTAACTCCTGATTGAGGGGTTAAGGGAAGGAAAACAACATTTGGTGAGCTCCCACTATGTGCATTGCTAGATACTTTTTACATTATTTTACTTTATCCTCAAAACAATGCAGGGAGACAACATTGTTCACATTTTGCAGGTGAAGAAATTGAGTCACAGGGAGCTGAAACAACTTGTCAAAAATCACAGAATTAGTTAGCAGAAGACCTGCTATTCAAACCCAGGTATGACCTATCTGGCTCGAAAATCATCACTCTTTTTGCTGGGTAGATATACTATGGCAAACTAGAGAGTCCAAATCTCTACTTTTGTTTTTGCTTCTGGTAGCTGCTTCTATCCATTACAGAAGGACTTTGGCCTTGAACTTTTAAACTAATTCTTTAGTGTAAGCATTGCTATTGCACAGTGTGTTAGTCCAGGTCCTCCAAGAAGAAGACACCAAGAAAGGATTAAATGTGCAGAGAACATGGTACAAGAGCAGGAGAAGGCTGAGAGCCATCAGATTGTGAAAAAGAACAGGAAGAACAGGAGGAAGGTTGGATGGAAGCATCCCAAACCACTGGACAGTTTAGGGAAGGTTTGGCAAAGCCTTTGGGGAGTCCTTGAGCCAAAACTGGCCATGAGAGAAGTCCCACATCTCCCAGGAATAATCCTGCCTTATTATCCCTGCCCTGCTCAGCCATTGGCTGGGAGAGGCTATGGGCAGCATGGTCACAGTGCAAATGCTTTGATGAACAGGAAAGTGAAAGACAACCCACACAATGGGCGAAAATATTTGCAAATTATATATCTGAAAAGGGACTCTTCTCTAGAATATATAGAGAACCGAATTCAAAAATAAAAAGATAAATAACCCAACTAAAAAGTGGATGAAGGGCGTGAATAGAAATTTCTCCAATGAAGATATACAAATGGTCAATAAGCATGAACATATGTCCAATGTCATCCATCAGTAGAAAAACGCAAATCAAAACCACAGTGAGATATACTTCACAGCTGCTAGGATGGCTGTAATAAAAAAGATGGACAATGACAGGTGTTGGCAATAATGTGGAGAAACTGGATCCCTCATGCATTGCTGGCAAAAATGTAAAATGGTGGAGCTTCTTTGGAAAAGAGTCATGAAGTTCCTCAAAAAGTTAAATATAGAGTTATCATGCGGCTCAGCAATTCTACTCCTAGGTACGTACCCAAGAGAATTGAAAACACATGTCCACATGAAAACTTGTACACAAACATTTATATGAGCGTAATTCATATTAGCCCAAAGTGGTCATCAGCTGATGTATGGATAAACAAAATGTGGTATATCCATACAATGGAATATTATTTGGCCTTAAAAAGGAAGGAAATTCTGACACACACTACAGAATGGATGAACCCTGAGGACATTATGCCGAGTGAAATAAACCAGTCACAAAAAGACAAACATTGTATGATTCCACTTGTAGGAGGTACCTAGAGTAGTCAAACTCATAGAGACAGAAAGTAGAATGGTGGTTGCCAGGTCTGGGAGGAAGAGGAAATGGGGAGCTAGTGTTTAATGAGTATAGAGTTTCAGTTTTACAAGATGAAAAGAGTTCTGGAGATGGGTGCACAACAATGTGAATGTACTTAACACTGCTGAACTGTGTATTTAAAAATGGTTAAGACAGTAAATTCTATGTTGTGTATATTTTGCCACAATTTAGAAAATGGAAAGAGAAAAAACAATGAGCTACTCATATATGCCACAACATGTATGAACCTTGAAAACATGGTAAGCAAAAGAAGCCAGACACAATAGCCACATGTTGTATGACACCACCTATATGAAATATTAAGAACAGGCAAATCCATACAGACAAAAAGTAGGTTAGTGGTTGTCACAGCTGGAGGGAGTAGCGAATGGGAAGGGACTGATAATAGGCACAGAGTTTCCTTTTAGATGTTTAAAATGTTACAAAATTAGGTAGCAGTGATGGTGGCAGGACTTTGTGTATATGTTAAAAACCACTGATTTGTATGCTTTAAAAGGGTGAATTTTATGATATGAGAGTTTGTCTTAACAAAGATGTTATTTTTTTCAAAAATGCCACAATCAATTTCAGAGTGCATCAGCCACTGGGGCCCAACCATTATGCTCCCTGTAGGTGCTGGTCCACAAGGTGCATTTTCATGACTCCCACACACGATGCACTATTACAAGTACATTTTTGGTGTTGATCATGATAATAGTTATCCAAAATGCATTCAGTGCAGACCTGAATGGGGTAATGGACTAAATGATTTCCTCCCAAGATTTCTTTTTCTAGCATTCAGTAAGTGCATGGTCCCGGGTTTTCACGGAGGATATATGAGTTTTGATGCTGCTATCTCATTGCTGCAACCATTTGATTCTTAGAGACAAAGGATATATCAGCAGAAAATGTGAGATGATTCCTGTCTATTCTGTGACCCTAACAAACGTGAAAAGTAGCACGAAACAACTTAGTATTTTCAATTGCTGACAGAACACAAAGGATATATCAGCAGAAAATGTGAGATGATTCCTGTCTATTCTGTGACCCTAACAAACATGAAAAGTAGCACGAAACAACTTAGTATTTTCAATTGCTGACAGAACCACACTTATGCAAAACTGTCCCTGACATTGTTACTGCCATTATCCTTACTTTGGGCAAATCAGCTGGAAAAATGGAAGGATGGGATGAGCTCCAAAAAAAGAGGGGAACGCTTGTGGCTCAAGTCACTTTGTCATTCCTTAAAGTTCCAGATTTACTAGTTTAAGTAGAAAATAAACCAAAACCTAATTTTTAAAAAAGCTTCCCAGTGGGGTGGGAGAGATAAAAGGGGGAGGGAAGAATGATAGAAGCTAGACATCCCTGAAATTACCTTACATAGAGATTGGACTCTGAAATAAAAATGGTATACATGATTAAGACAGAATAAAATAACTACAAAAATTAAAAATAAAATTAGCTAACTCATTGTGGATTGAGTGGGTGGCTTAATCACACAGAGAACTATTTCAAGGTACTTTAAAACATCAAAAGTTGACTGGAATGTGCCATAAGACAAAAAGAATTGCAAAAACAACAAACAAATTTTTTCTTGTAGTCATATTGTTAGTAATAATATTGGTGTAGATATTCTAAAGTATTATATATGTAATAGGATAAAGCAAATAAGTGGCTGTTAATTCATTAGGAGTCAAGATTTTCAACATAAGAGAGTTATGAATATAAATTAGAGTAGTAAAAACCATTGAATACTAAATTTGAATTAGAAACATAAGTTCATGATGCATTTTCTTTTGAAAATTGTTCTCTAGTTCTAGCTATTAGAAAAGGCCTAGGAACCATAATGAATCCAGTATCAATGATCTATCCTAGCACCCTGGCTGTGGTCTCTAAATATAATATACCACCAAAAAGAACCAGGGATTCTCAAGAAAATGACTAATTAACTTCAGCAGGAAATTATTATGACAAGCCCATGACATCTTGTCATATTAGAAAGCATGGAGGCTATAAAAAACTATTGGGGTCATGACAAAAGAGTTCAGAGGAAACAATTTGAAGAGGCTCCCACAGACCAAGTGTGGGGACAATTCAAGCATCAGGATGAATAATAATTGCAATGGATTGAAACATATTATAACCAATGAGTTTATAGTGATACTAAACAAACAAAAATTATTGATCATTTTTTGAGAATGCTATAAAACCAACTCATTTTTCTGGAAAAAAATAAGAATCAAGCATTTATTCCACCTTTCCTGTATAAATTATACCTCAGAATAATCAACTTGTTGGTGACAAGAAGTTTTCCTTGATAGATTTAAGCTAATAAATGAAGAAGGAATTATAGAAATAGAATATGATCAGTTTGGGCCTCCCTAATGAATGGATATAGACGATGATCATCAATGCAACTATATCAAACTAAAAAGCTTCTGCACAGCAAAGGAAACAATCAACAGAGTGAAACGGCAACCTACAGAGTGGGAAAAAATTTTTGCTGACTATGCATCCAATAAGGGATTAATATCCGTAGTATACAAGGAACTCAAGCTACTATACAGTAAAAAACAAATAATCAAAAAATGGGCAAAGGAGCTGAATAGACATTTTTCAAAGGAAGATGACATGCAAATGGCCAACAGGTACATGAAAAAATGCTCAGCATCACTAGTCATCAGGGAAATGCAAATTAAAACCACATTGAGATACCATCTCACCCCAGTTAGACTGGCTATAATAAAAAAGACGGAGAATAACAAATGCTGAAATTAAAACCACATTGAGATATCATCTCACCCCAGTTAGACTGGCTATAATAAAAAAGACGGAGAATAACAAATGCCGGCGAGAGTGTGGAGAGAAGGGAACACTCCAACGCTGTTGGTGGGACTGTAAATTAGTATAATCACTATGGAAAACAGTACAGAGGTTTCTCAAACAAGTGCAGATTGATCTTCCATACGATCCAGCAATCCCACTTCTGGGTGTATACCCAGAGGAATGGAAATCATCATGTTGAAGGGACACCTGCACTCCCATGTTTATTGCAGCTTTGTTTACAATAGCCGAGATATGGAACCAACCTAAATGTCCGTTGATGGATGATTGGATAAGGAAAATGTGGCATATATACACCATGGGATACTACTCTGCCATAAAAAAGAATGAAATTCTCCTTTTTTCAACTACATGGATGAGCTTTGAGAAACTTATGTTGAGTGAAATAAAGCACAGAGGGATAAATGCCTCATGTTCTCATAAGTGGGAGCTAAGAGAGAAAGTAGGAAGGAAAGAAAGCACAATGGTGTGTTGGACTTGCAGAGGGAGAGAACATACCTAGGGATACAAAGTGGAGTGGCGGAAAGGGGGATGGGGAGGGAGGTTGAGGATAATTGGGTGCCCCACACTGGTTATAATCGCAATTAGTAGTAACAGGCATGCCGTCAGTATGGATCTGGCCATCACATCTTGGGCACGAGTGGTGACAATCAGCTTTGTATCTCATGAATATTCATAATCAATAAAAATGTACTAAGAATAAATAAATAAAATTTTAAATAATGGGCTGCTAACATTGCAGAGACAAATAGACACTTTGCGCCCTCTAGTGGAAATTCACCATTAATGAAGTATTATTTCCTTATTTTTAAATTTTTAAAATTCTTATTTATTTTATTTTAACAGTTGATTGTACATATATGAGGGGTACAGAGTTGAATATCAGTACCTGTGTGCAATATGTGATGTTCAGATCAGGATAATTAGTATATTCAACATTATACAAAGTAGTCGTTCTTTGTGGCCCTTTTCCAATTCCTCCCTTACCCTCCCCCACTCCCACCTCTCCTAACCTCAGTTCTGTTCTCTCCTTTTGAAAGCTCAAGGTATTATTGTGATTGCTTTATGTTTCTTTACTATTATTATTATTCTTTGTTTATTTTTAGCTCCCACTTAGGAGTGAGGACATTTGGTATTGCTCTTTCTGTGCCTGGCTTATTTCACTTAACATGATTTTCTCTAAGTTCATCCATGTTGCTGCACAGGGCAGTATTTCATTCTTTTTCATGGAAAAGTAGTATTCCTTTGTGTAAATATACATTTTCCTATCCAGTCATCCGAAGATGGGCATTTAAGTTGGTTCCAACTCTTGGCTATTGTAAATAGAGCTGTGACAAACAGGAGTGCAGGTATATCTATTTCTTTAAAAAAATTTTTTTTTTTCATTTTTAGTTTTTAAAAAACCTAAGCCACTCAGACAGTTCTGGCCCTCTTCCTCTTCTAAAGGCTTGGCCGTTGCAGCAAAGCAACACCAAGCGCCTGCTCCACTCTCAGGAGAGCCCGCTTGGCCTCCGCCTCTTCACGGTTTCCTGTGCGCTGCACGTGCAGAGAAACATCTCTGGAAATGAACTATAGGAACGATCCTTGAAAGTGTAGTCTTATTTTTTATTAAAACATTGTTGATTATACATATTTGTGGGGAACAGAGTTAAATTTTAATTCATGTGTACAATGTGTGGTGATCAAGTCAGGGTAATTAGCATATTCATTATTATAAAACAATCATTTCTTTGTGACATGTGTGACGTTTGAGGACATTCGATATCCTTCTAGTCATCTGATAACATGTAATAAATTACTGTTAATTATAGATGCCTAGCTTGACTGTACACCAATAGTATTCTTGATAAACAATCAAACCTGAATCCAATACAGTAGCCACCAGCCACAGGTGTCTATTTCAATTTCGATTTCAATTAACCTCTATGTGCTGTCCAATATGATAGTTACTAGCTACTTGTGGCTTTTACAACTTAAGTTAGGTAAAATAAAATAAAAGCCGTTCAGTTTCTCAGTCACACTAGCATACTAGCCACATGCACGGGTATGGAACATATCTACCATAGAAAGTTCTATTGGACAGAGATGAAAATCTAACCACCAGTCCAAAGAAAGTGCAGGGGCTGAAGAATGTAATTCACACAGTATGAGGATTCAATAACCAAATCCAGGATGTGGGAAACTCTTAGGACAAATGACCCAGTTCTTTCAACAAATAAATTACAAGGAGGAAAAAAAGAAAGGAGAGAAGTACCTATAGATTAAAAGAGATGAAGGAAAACATCAACCAAATGCAAAGCGTGGGTCTCATTTGAAGCTTGATTGTAAAACCCTGAAAAAACATTAATGAGGCAATTGGGTAAATTTGAACACTGACTGGATGTTTTTTGGTACTGAGAAAATATTGATATTTTTCATGATGTTTTAATTATGTTTAATAAAATATTTCTTACCTTTTAGAGATATATTGTGAAATATTTACAGAAAGAATAATCTGGTGTCTAGGTTTAGCTTTAAAGTAATTCAGTATGGAAAGAAAGTGGATCAGGGCATATACGGCATAAGATTTGCCATAATGCTGATAACTCTTAATGTTGGAAATTCCATTAAACTATTTTATTTTTTGTATATTTTTGAAATTTTCTATAAGAAAAGGTTTAAAATTACTGGTTTATTTTTTAGAGTCATAAAGTAGGTCTGAAACCTATTTTTTATTTTCTGCTATTATATCTTTTTTATTCTCCATGTCAGAATGTTTAGAGTGTAGAAAAGGTAAGACAGACAGGCATGAAACAGGCTGGCATGTTTAGGAGACCTCACACACAGTGCCTGACTGCACCGTAGGTGTTTATTAGTAAAATTCCTGTGTATTTCAAATAATTACTGTCTTATTAATTGGACATTTCAATTCAGTTGAACAAATCCAATTCAATTAACTTTCAGTCCCATTTAATTAATGCCTAGCAAAGCAAATGAATAACTGAAAATATTCTATCATTTGAGCACTTTCTATGTGCTTAACATTCCCCCAGAGTCCGTGGGGGATCCAAAAGAAAAATAGGGAGAACTATTAAAGAATTATCGGGTTTTGTTAGGTAGGATTTACATGTGTAGAATAATTACAGAGAATGATCAGAAAATTCCCGCAGATGGTAAAAGAGCAGAGTTGAAAAGAGACTTGGGGAAAAAAAGTAGGCTGAGGTTTTGTTCTAATCTTATGTTGTTGGTAATGTCAGCTAACACTGAGGGCTCAGTACATAAAGGCCTTTGCATGAAGCACTCACACATACTACCTCATATTCATAGACAGAAAAATCCAGATCCCAGTGACTTGTACAATGGATATTTTTCTTCCATATTTTAAATATAGATGCTGGGAATGTCATTCCCCAAGTTCACCTCACTCAACTTGAGCTGGTCTATGGACACACACATGTGCCTGGGGGTGGGGTGGGGGGGAACAGAGTTTAACAGGGGGTGAGATTGACCCAAAGGAAGTCCTTGGGCTGACTAACTATGGGGGGACTTGGTGTGAACAGATAGGTTGGGCCAATGTGATTCCTTCTCTAGGAAAACTGATCTGCAAACACAGAAAGAATTGTTCAGTGGAGGAGGAGAGAGAAGGGAGCAAATACAGGAAGAGCAAGAAGCTGGATCACATTAATGGCTAAACACAAGATAAAAGCTCTCATGGCCAAACAACTGCCCATCCTGTTTTTTTCTAAGGTCTAGTTACTTGGAATTTCAAGGTCTCCTTGCACATTTGTCCTTGTATAGCTGGTATGAATTTTAGAGTCTCAGGACTCAGATGTGCAAAGATGTTTTTCTAATTAACTGCAGTCTTCGTCTTCAGCTCAGTCTCTTTTGGGTAAATACACATCAGATATTGAGTTCTCTCTTCCGTCTTCTCCTTCCTTTCTCCCTGGAGGGGTATAGATTTCAGGGTAGAAGGGAACGGGAGTGTACGTGGATACTGGTTTCAAGAGGGAGCTCTGGTCTGTGAGCTCTTCACCCTCTCCAAGGGGCCCATGTGTCCTGGGCAATCTCCTTTCTCTCCACTGCACCCTGGCTGATGGCTCTAACAACAGTAGCTCTGAGACTGGTCCCATCTTCTGTCTCTTCCTCCTTCTGTGGCCTAAGTGGTAACCTCCACTTTCTCCTGGAGGGTCAAGGACTCTTGGTTGTGTTCTGTACTCCATGATGGCTGTATTAGTCTGTTTCTGTTGCTTATAACAAAATACCCGGAACTGGGTCCTTTGTAAGAAAATGAAATTTTATTGCTTACAGTTTTGGAGGCTGGGAAATCCACAGACCAGGGAACACATCTGGTAAAGGCCTGGTGACAGTGATGAAGGTCTTTCACGTGACAGTGATGCAGGGCTTTCACATGGCAGAAAATGCAGAGGAGAGGAGAAAGAGAGAGACTCTCACATGTTCTCCTTTTAAAGCCCTCAGAACCATGCTCCTGACCACCATTATTAATTACGGCATTCATTATAGCATGGTTCTACAATCTAATTACCTCTTGAAGGCCCCATCTTTCAGTGATCATAATAGGATATTGCACCTCTTTACACATTGCACCTCTTTACACTGTCATGGCAGGGATTAAGCTTTGGGGGGACATCAGTCTAAAGCACTGGCATTCACTAGATCGAGATGATGCCCTAATCTAGTTATAGAAAATCTAGAATCTGCCCGGCCCTTCCCCCAGCCATCACAGTCTGCTCAGGAACAGTCTTGAATGCAGTACTTTATGAGGCTTGTGCTTTCTCCAGCTATAACCCTGGAGGCTGGACACAGCCCCTTTTGCTCAGGAAGTCCCCAAATGTAAGCTTTCACTCAACGGTCTGTGCTCTGCCACACACAATTTACCCCATACTGGATGAAACCCAAGTCCTGGATGAGCTCTCCTCTGCTCAAGACTCACTTTTGAGAGACAGGTAAACTGCTCTTTTGTGTTCATGCATTCTTCTCCTGCCTGTGGGCTGTTGTGCTAGGCTCTCAGGTTCTGAGCTGTTTATGGAAACATAACTAGACTTGCCTCTCTCCTGCACTCTGGCTCCTACGGTAGAAAACTTACTTCCAAGACTATTTTTGTTTCTGTTCTCAGTTATAAGAATAGGAGAAGAAGCAGGAGAGAAAATAGAAGAATAAGGACTAGATGATCTTTAAATCTTCGTAAATTCTAAGTAACCAATTATTCTTTGTTGGGAAGAAATGACAAGAAATCTATGATATTTAGAAACTGCATTAAAACAAAGTTGTAAAGACTCTCACCCTTAGCCTATGGGTAATTCATTTCGTTGAATGGGTGTGCAGAAAGGAGACTGTTTCCCTCACACAGAATCACTGAGATGTCTAATTTGAGGTTAGATCCCTTTTTGCAGAAGACATTTCTTGTCTGCTGAATACAGTGAACGCCAGGCCTTTCCTACTAGTTCTCTCCCTGGATTATTTGCTTACTCTGGGAATGAAAGGATGGCATGATTTATGAACCAGAAGTTGTTATTCTTTGCCTGCATATCATGTTGGCCTTTTTTGTAAGAAAAATCACAAGAATATATAAAAGTTTTTTATGAATAGAACCCTTTATTTCTAGGAGAAAATGGAGGGAACAGTTTGGGGCTTTGGGGCCGCCCGTTGCTCTCGTGTGAACACCTCCCACTGCCTTGACTTTATTCTGCTGAGTATGTGGTGCCAGGATTTACATGACCGCTGTGGGGAACAACTGGATTTAGCATAAGTAAGAATAACTGCTTTTCCCCTGGGGAGAGACAAAAAGGATAAGTGCATAAGGTGCAGAGGCAATATTATCCGGAGTTATATTCCTGTTCGACTCTTTTATTCACTCTGAATCCTGGATTCTGTTGCAAATCTTAAAAGCAAGAAGCTAGTTGGCCTGGAGCCAAGTATGGGATTAGAGAAGAATCTATTTTACTTTGGGCTACAAATGGGTTTGTTAGTAATTGTTCTACACGTGACAAATATGGCCATTTGGATTAAAAATTGTTTTTTTAATAAATTGATATTACTAGGAAAGCACAAATTATTAACAGTTTGAATCAGGCAGAGCAAGGCGAGTTTCCGCCACAGTTTCTACCTGGGAATGCAGAAGACATCTGTGCCCACCTGTTTCTGCTTTGCTGAGCATTCTGTCTGCACTGTGTTCTCTGGGTTTGAGTTGGACTGTTATTATTCTCTTAATAACCTGCATTATAAGGTAACTTTTACTCTAACAACCCCAAAACCAAATGATCTGTTTTTCCTTTTCACTCTCATCTCAAATATACTTTTTTTTCCCCCATAAAGTACACTGCATTGGTTGCATGATCTTATTTTGAACTCAGGCAGACCTGGGTTGGAACCTCAGCTACCTGCATGCTACGTACCTTTGTGATCCCAGGGAAATGACTTAATTATTCTTCACTTCAATTTCATCATTGATAATATGAGGAATAATAATAGTACACATCTCACTGGGTTTTGTGAAGATTAATGAAACAATGTAAAGAGCATTTTGCATTGCGCCTAGTAATGGTAAGTACTCAACAAAATTTTATCTTGATCGTTATTATGGGGTAAAGTGGTATTCAGAGGGAAATGTATAGCTTAAAGACTGATATTAAAAATAAGAAAGCCCCCCAAAACAAAATAAACCTTTAACTTAAAACATTTAGAAAATGACAATGCTTATGTTATGAATACGATGAGTTCCATTGCTGGTTATATGAAAGACTAGAGGTCCAGAGAAAGTCTTCCAAAACTTTCATAGTTTTATGAAACTAAAGTTATGGATGAAATGTAAATATATTTAATATCCTTTAAAATACTTGGCTGAACTGTTGGGAAAAGGAAGAAAGTCCTTGCTGTAGGTAATGAGAAAGTAAACATCCAGAGGCGTGAACCTATCTAATGGAACTAAAGTTATGGATGAAATGTAAATATATTTAATATCCTTTAAAATACTTGGCTGAACTGGTGGGAAAAGGAAGAAAGTCCTTGCTGTAGGTAATGAGAAAGTAAACATCCAGAGGCGTGAACCTATCTAATGCTGGTATTTGCCATGGGGATATCTGGCTGTCCCAGGTGGTCATCTGCTGGGGAGTACAGACAAAAACATGAGGCCTGTAAAAGCCTAGAGGATGGACTGGAAAACATCCTCATGAATCCAGAATCCCGGAAAGATTACACTAGATGTGTTCAAGAACATTGAACTGGGGAGCGGTGGTGGTGGGGTGCCCTAGAGAGGGGGAGACAGAGGCGGAACTTACCTATCATCTTCAGACCTAAATGGAAAGTACAAATTGGGGAAAGAATACTTGGAGAATCTCTAACCACAAGTCTGTTATCACACGTGTTTAGGGCCAGAATTTATACCACCTGCGTTACTCATCCCCCTGCCTCCCATAAATCTAAGCCAAATATTTGGTTAAAAGCACGTCCAAATATTTGGTTAATAGTTAGGAACAGAACATCAGAATAAACCTAAAGAAGGCAGAAGAATGGAAATAAAAAGAGAAAAAATTCATGAAATGGAAAATGAAGAAAGAGTAAGGTACATCTTTTGAAAAAGCTAATGGAAGTGACAAATCTCTAGAGAGCTTGACCGAGAAAAAGGAGAAAACACAAACAATGTTAGCAATGAAAGAGAACATAACTCAGATGCAAAAGGATTTAAAAGGTAAGAAAATATTTGGAACAACTTCACTAATAAATTTGAAAACAGGTGAATGCACAAATTCCTAGAAGAGTGATTCTCAAACTTTAGTGTGCATCAGAATCACCTGGAAAGCTTTTTAAAACACAGATTGCTGGACCCCACTCCTAAAGGATCTGATACAGTAGGTCTGAGATAGAGCCTGACGATTTGTATGATCTTTTCAGCAAGTTCCCAGGTAATAAACATTGAGAATCGCTGTCGTAGAGAATATAAATTACCAAACACACTCCAGAGGAAATAGAAAGTATTCTACATTTCAGTGTTTTCCTACCTTTTTCATATCATGGCACATAAAAACAAGTCTGGTATGGCACACTGGGGTAAAGAGATGAGGCTGCTTGCTCTTGGCTGGGATAACCTGCCCTTGAACTCTAGTTATTCCAGGCCCACCTTGACCCACCTGCCCTTGACATCCCCAGTAGCTGAAATATCAATATCTTGGGCTCACCTGTAATTCATACTCCGCATACCAGTGTCCCTTAGCTCACCTGCTGAGAGGCTCTGTACTAGGATTTATATTCAACTGTTATCAATTGCAACATAAACAATTACCCCCAAAATTAGCAGATTAAAAGAACATATGTTTAGTATCTCACAGTTTCTGTGGGTCAGGCATCCAGACACGGCTTAGCCGGGTCCTCTGGAGCTCTCGCAAGGCTGCTATCAAGGTGTTGGCAGGTGCTACAGTCATCTTCTGGGGAAGAAGCCACTTCCAAGCTCACTCACATGGTTGTTGGCAAGAGTCAGTTCCTCCTTGGCTGTTGGGCTGAAGTCCTTATTTGCTCTCTGGTTGTGGCTGGAGGCCTCCCTCAATTCCTTGCCATGTGGATCTCTCCAGAGGACAGCTTGCTTAAGCAAATCGCTTCTCACGAGAAATCAAGAAGCAGAGAGAGAGGGTGGGAACTAGGAGAAGGCAGTCTTCTGAAACCTAATCCCAGGGGTGGCATCCCATGGCTTATGGTTTATTCTACTCATTAGGAGCAATGACTCATTAGTCACTAGGTGCAGTCCACACTTAAGGAGAGGGAGTTAGTTACATAGTGGTGTGAACACCAGGAGATGGGGATCATTGGGGGCTGTCTTCTAATTCTGCTTACCACATCAGAAGAAAAATTCCTGAGTGGTAGGAGTAATGCGTATGTCCAACCTTACTAGATAGTTCCAGATCACTGTCTAGAAGTGTATGAGTGACCATTTTACAAATTCTCCCCAACACTTGCTATTGTCAGACTTTTTAATTTTTGCCAATCTGGTGAGTATAAAATGGCAATTCATTTCTTCTCTAGTGATTAATGAGATTGAGCATATTTTCTTTCTGTGAAATGCTGTTCATGTTGTTTTCCCATTTTTCTGTTAAAGTTTTGTCTTTTTCTTACTGATTCGAAGGAGCTCATGTTGTCTAAATTCTAACTTTGAGTCCATTATATATTGATGAGTATTCTCCAGTTTTTGACTTTGTTTTCACTCTCTTGATATTTTGATATATCTTTTGAAGAATGGTAGTTTTTTTATTTTAACATAGTTGAATTTATGCTTCCAGTTTTGTGTTAAGGAATCATTTCCTACCTCAAACTTAAAAAGATAATATTCTACATTTTCTTCTAAATTTTAAGTTTTGCCTTTAAGTCCTTTATTCCTTTAGAATTTATTCTTGTATATAATTTAAGGTTGGAGCCAATTTAACTTTTCCCCCATATACCTAATCAATGAGTATTTATTAAACAGTCCTGCTCCCTACCACTAATCTGTGATGCCAGATTCATCATAGATGAGGTTTTTGTACATTCATCTGTTCATGGGTCTTGTTCTGGACTCTGTTTTTGGTCCATTGAGCTATCTCTGAACTTAGAACGCAGTCTTAATTATTATTATTTTTTTTTCCTTTTTGTCTTTTTTCGTGACCGGCAACGGATCGCAACCCTCAGTGTCGCGCCCGTACTGGACCGGGACCGGCAATGGGATCGCAACCCTCGGTGTTGCGCCCGCACCTCGCTCAGCCAGTGAGCGGCCGGTCTGTAGGTGGGATCCGAACCCTCGGCGAGAGCGCCGCCGCACTCCCAAGCAGCGCACTGTAGCAGTGCGCCACCGGGCCGGCCCACACAGTCTTAATTATTAATGACTTATAACAAACCTTAATACCTGCTAGTAGTGTGATGGCTCCCACTTGTTCTTCTTGGAATTGTTTTGCTATTCTTAGCCCTTTGCTTTCAACATAAATTCTATGATTAGCTTGTCAAGTTCCATGAATAGAATGTCATTAAGTCTACAGCTCATTTTAGGGAAATATTTATATCATTTTTATTGTCTTTTACTGAAGTTTTATGATATTCTTCATAAGAAACGTCACGTCTTTTGTTAGATTTGTTCCAAAGTGCCTCTTCTTTTGTTGTTGTCGCCACTGTGATCGGCATCTTTCTTTTAATTGTGTTATCTAAATGTTTGTTGCTGACATAAAGATTTGCAATCGTATTTCATATATTGATCGTACTTATGGCAAACTTACTAACCTCTCTTATTAATTCTAATAGTTTTTCCACATAATAGCTTTGTGTGTGTGTGCCATGATGTGAAGAAAATTAAGAAACATCACCTCACAGAAAGTCTATCCATGGTTTCTTCAGCTATAAAATGAGATTGAAAAAGTACCTTCTTCAAAAGATTGTTATGAAGATTAAATGAGTTGATACAAGTCAGGCATCTGGAACAGCACCTGGTGCACAGTAAATGTCGAATAGCTTTTTAACCATTATCCTTATTTTTACATACCTTCTCTTCCTTTGGTCCAGACCTTGTGTTTTGACACTTTTTCTCTTTTACCCATGGACATCAGGACCACAGGCTCTCTGGCCTCATGACTTCAGGATTTATACCAGAACTTCCTTCCCACCTCCCAGAGTTTTCAGCATTCAGCTTCAAACTGAGAATTACACCATTGGCTTTACTGACTCTGTGACTTTTGGACACAGACTGAGCCAAGATACCAGCATCCCTGGGTCTACAACTTGCAATACAACATGTCATGGGACTTCTAACCACTTTACTTGGAGTGTGAAACTGCTTAATGAATACTAAATAATTCTTTGTGTGTGTGTGTGTGTGCGTGTGCGTGTGTGTGTGTGTGTGTGACCAGTAAGGGGATCGCAACCCTTGGCTTGGTGTCACCCGCACCGCGCTCAGCCAGTGAGTGCACCGGCCATCCCTATATAGGATCCCAACCTGCGGCCTCGGCGCTCCCAGTGCTGCACTCTCCCGAGTGAGCCACGGGTTCGGACTGAATACTAAATAATTCTAATGAAGAAGTTATTCGGTGAAAAATTATGAGAAATTATGGGTTTATGGAGCACCAGTTATGGCACATGTCAGGATTCACACTGGACAAAACCATCTCAGCGTCAAAAATAAAGGAAATTTTTTAGTAATCATTATTTTTGGTCAAACTTAAGGTCTCACACTGAGGAGATACCAATCCTAAAATAAATATACAGAACACTTCTAGGAGATTTTACAACAGAAAACTGATGCTAGAAAAAACGAAACAAAAAATTCTCAGATTGTGTCCTTAACCCCCTCCTCTAATATGTATATATAATCACTACAAAAGAACACAAGGAAATTTCTGGAGGTGATAGATATGTTTAGTACATTGCTTGTGTTCTGATGGTATTGTGGGTGTACACATATGTCCATACTCACTAAGATGTATATGTTAAATGTGTGCAATTTTTGAATATCAATTATATTTCAATAAAGGTTAAAAAATTGAGAGAAAAAAAAGACCTTGTGTTTCCTTCTTGAAGTCTCACCCTGATGCTCTAGGTTATTGGCTGTATTTCTTGATCTTTTGGGGGTCTTATATCCACTTTAGATTCTTAGAGAAACTTTGGATCCTTACCCTGATGCTATGGTCCGAATGTTTGTGTGCCCCCAAAATTCATATGTTGAAATACCAATTCCCAAGGTGATGGCATCAGGAGGCGGGGCCTCTAGGAGGTGATTAGGGACTAGTGCTCTTATAAGAGGGCTTGGGAAGCTTCTGCCATGTGAGGACACAGCAAGAAGTCACCATCTATGAACAGGAAGCCCTCACCAGACAACAGAACTTCTGGTGCCTTGATCTTTGATTTCCCAGCCTTCAGAATGTAAGAAATAAGTTTCTCTTGTTTATAAGGCCCCTAGTTTATAAAACACTCAGATATTTTGTTACAATAGATGGAATAGACTAAGGCACCCAGAAAAATGCAAAAACACATAACTTTGCATATAATTTGAGGAAAGTCAAGATCTCCTTGTATCTATGCATGTATCTTCCCCTGCCTCCAAAAGGTTTATAGAACCAGGTTAAGAATCCTGCTGTAGAACAATCTTCCTAGTTTTCTAGAAGGGTTTAAGCTGTTCTAGCGGGATACCCTGGGGATTTGGGATTCATTCACTTTCGCTTCTAGTCTGGCTGTGACCTTGTACCCCAGTTCTGATAAATGGGGTTCAGTCCTTTTCCTCTGATCTGCGGCCCAGCTCTGGTCATCAGACCCAGGTCTTACTTTCCTGTTCTTGAGACTGTGCCTTGGCAGACTGCTCAGGACCCATGGCATCCCTGAGATGGCGCCCCTACCCTGTTAATGTTATTACTCCTAGGGCAGGATTCTCACTTGGCATTGTTGATATTTTATGATGGACAATTTTTAAATGTGTGTGTGTGTGTGTGTGTGTGTGTGTGTGTATGCGTGCATAGGGGCTGTCCTGTGCATTGTTGGATGTTTATTAGCATCCCTGTTCTCTACTCATTGGATGCTAATAGCATCCCCCAATTATGGCAACTAAAAATGTTCCTAGACATTACTACATGTCCCCTGGGGGACAGAATCACTTCCAGTTGAGGATCAGTGCTGTAGGGTCTGAAGTCCTGTCCTTAAACTTCTGGCTAATGCTTGGCGTCCTGCTACCTGCCGTCAGACCTCCCTAATAGCAACGACAAGCCTAGTTCTCTGCATATAGCTTGCTCCTGGAGTTCCCACTGTCGTGCTCTGCCCTCCTGTGAAGATGCTGCTGTAATTCTTGCAGCATCTTTCTGATGCCAACAGCTTGCCTGGACTGCCCCTTGTTCTGTGGCAAGGTACCATTTTCTCTGGCTTGAGTGAATGACCTGCCACACACCCCCAACCTCCCATAGCTAGTTTTCCTGCAGGGATGAGGTGGGGCTGGTTTCAATCTTTGAGGCTGTCCTGTCAAGATCCAGTTAGTTCTTCCAATAGTGGCTGTGTCATGAGATGTGACAGTGAGAATGTGTTTGTTTTCCTTGGAAAAGTAATCTTCCCAGTGATTTTATGTGAGAGAGCCTGTTCTTTTCCTATGTAAGTGAAGATAGAGAGTTTTCTGAAGGGGATAAATTGTCCCATTTTACTGTGCAACAAGTCGGGCAGGAATGAGCAGCAGAACCACAGAACTGTAGCCTTAATAGATGCCAACAGCACAAAGGTGGGGAGCTTAATAACAGAGCCTTAGAAAGAGCGAGGGAGATTGATTGATCAACTGAAAGCTTAGAGCAGAGAACAGAATGAGGGAAAGAACACCGTGTAATGCTTTTCACAGAGAACATATCCAAGAACCACTGGGGGGCGGAGAGAGCAGAGAGAGAAAGTATAGAACAAATTGTACCTTGCAGTATCCTAAACCAGGCCTAGTTAATTATGGTGGGGTAGGGGGTGCAGGGAGAGCCCAGAGCCTGGAAAGTACTCAGGGAGCTGACACAGATATTGACGTTGGGAGGAAATCTACTCAAGCAGGTTGGAAATGGCAGCCAGTAGCTTTAACAAGTTAGATCATTTCTCTGTCATGTGAAAGTATGGTGACTTTCTTCTGCAAGGTAGTTGAGGACTCAAGCTTCTTCCCTCTCTCTCTATCATCTGTTGGCTGTTGCCCTCATTTTCATGACGGAGATGGCTCACTCCTGCCCCCCTATCCTGCTAGCAGAAAGAGGGAAAGAAGGGAATCACATCCCTTCTTCTTAAAGGCATAACCCAGAAGCTACACACATTATTTTGGCTCACATTCCCTTGGCCAAAACTTAGTCTTATGGCCACACCATATGGCCACACCTGGCTGCAAAGGAAGCGGGAGATTCTGGAAGACTACCTGCCCATACAAAAACAGGGATTCTCTCTGAGAACTCTCTCAACCACCAACCTGAGTGCTGCTTGTCCTCAGTCTCCTCCCCTTTCCTCCAAATTCAATTTCTCAAATGCCCGATGAACCTATCTGGCAGACCTATCCTCAGAAGGCAGAAGATGGAAAGGAAAAGACTAGGCAAAGATGGAATCCTCTTTAACAAAAAGGGGTTCTACACATTTAAATTTTGTTACCCCTTTAAAAAGGGCCTTTAGGTATCATGCCATCAGATAAGACAAGTGATCTGATCTTGTGCTGGGGCCTCACTTCTTTTTTTTTTTTTAATTCAAAATATTTTAACATTTATGTATACATACTTGTGGGGTGCAGTGTGTTGTTTTAATACATACATTACTGCACAATAATTCACTTAGGGTAGACAGCATAATTTTGTACCCATTAGTCCACCACTTTTCCTCCTCCCTGCTCCTCCCCTGCCTCTGGTAACCATCATTCCACTTTCTACTTCTATGAGAACCACTTTTTTTTTTTTAAGATTCTATATATGAGTGATATATCATGTGGTATTTGTCATTCTGTGCCTGACTTACTTCACTTAGCATGATGGTTTCCAGTTCCATCCGTGTGGCTGCCATTCCGTTGTGTGTATATACCACAGTGTTTTTATCCACTCACCTGCTGATAGACATTTAGGTTGATTCCATCTCTTGGCTATTGTGAATAGTGCTGCAGTGAACATGGAGTGCAGGTGTCTTTTTGATATATTGATTTCATTTCCTTTGCGTTTGTGCCCAGTAGTGGGATGGCTGGGTTGTAAGGTAGGTCTGGTTTTAGCTCTCTGAGGAAACTCCATACTGTTTTCCACATGGCTGTACCAATTTACACTCTCACCAGCAATGTAGGAGACTTCTTTTTTCCATGTACCCTTGCCAGCATTTGTTATTTTCTATCTTGTTGATAATAGCCATTCTAACTGGAGTGAGATGATATCTCACTGTGGTTTTAATTTGCATTTCCCTGATAATTAGTGATTTTGAGCATTTTTTCATGTGCATGTTGGCCATTTGTATGTCTTCTTTTGAGAAATGTCTTTTTAGGTCCTTTGCCCATTCTTTAATGGGTTATTTGTTTTTTTGCTGTTGAGTTCTTTAAATTTCTTATATATTCTGGACATTAGCCCTTTGTCTGATATTTGGTTGGCAACCACTTTCTCCCATTCTGTAGGATGTCACTCCTCTTTGTCGATAGTGCCTCTTGCTGTGCAGAAGTTTTCTAGCTTGATATAGTTCCATTTATGTACTTTTGCTTTAGTTGCCTGTGCCTTTGTAGTCTCACTCAAGTGCTGCCTACTCCCATTTCACGTAGCATTTCCCTTATGTTTTCTTCTAGTAGTTTAGTAGTTTTGGGTCTTAAATTTAGGTCTTTAATCCACTTTGCATTGATTTTTGTGTATGGTGAGAGATAGGGGTCTAGTTTCAGTTTTCTGCATGTGGATATCCAGTTTTCCCAGCACCATTTGTTGAAGAGGCCATCCTTTCCTATTGTGTATTTTGGCACCTTTGTTGAAAATTAATTGGCTATAAGTGCATGGGTTTATTTTGGAGCTTTCTATTCTATTCCATTGGTCAGTTTGTCTGTGTTTATGCTGGTACCATGCTGTTTTGATTACTATAGCTTTATAGTATATTTTGAAGTCAGAAAGTAGGATGCCTCCAACTTTGTTCTTTTTGTTCAGGATTGCTTTTGCTATATGGGGTCCTTTGTGATTCCATAAAAATTTTAAGATTGTTTTTTCTATTTCTATGAAGAATGTCATCGGTATTTTTATAGGGATTGTGTTGAATGTGTAGATTGCTTTGGGTAATATGGACATTTTGATGATGTTAATTCTTCCAACCCATGAACATGGGATATCTTTCCATTTATTTGTGTCCTCTTCAATTTTTTCACCATTGTTTTCTAGTTTTCACTGTAGAGATCTTTCACCTCCTTCGTTAAATTTACTTCTAGGTATTTCATTTTTTGTAGCTGTTATGAATGGGATTTCTTTCTTGATTTCTTCTTTGGCTATTTCATTACAGGTATATAGGAAGGCTATTGATTTTTGTGTGCTGATTTTGCATCCTGCCACTTCACTGAATTCATTTATTGCAGTATTTTTTTGGTAGAGTATTTTGGTTTTCTATGTATAGGATCATGTCATCTGCAAACAAGGAGAATTTGACTTCCTCCTTTCCTATTTGGATACCCTTTATTGCTTTCTCCTGTGGGGTTCCTCTTCTACCAGAAGAGTGGCCTGCTAGTCATTGATGTGAAATTCCAGAGAAGATCCACTAGCAATGTTGTGGGTTCTTGGCCAGTGAGGGGCACTGCTTGTTGAATTGGGCCCTGAAGTACACCCAGCATTCTAAGGCAATCAGCCCTAGGAATGCTCATCTTTTGAAAGAGTGAAATTTAATTTATGAATGCCAGCACTTTTCTGGAGCTGAAAGAATTAGAAACCTAGTGGGGAAAATGTGTCATTGGCCTCACTGGAAGTGATGCTTCATTATACCCAGAAACTCTGGGTGTTTTTCTTTTCTTTTCTTTTTTTTGATCGGTAAGGGGATCACAACCCCTGGCACAGTGTCATCCGCACCACGCTCAGCCGTGAGTGCACCGGCCATCCCTAAATAGGATCCGAACCCATGGCCTTGGCGCTACCAGCACCGCACTCTCCTGAGTGAGCCACAGGGCCGGCCCCAGAAACTCTGGTATTGTGGGATATGGTCTCTTGGCTGGAAGATCTCAGCAGCATAGTCTTTAATATCAAGGTGTCTGCGGTTACCAGACATCACAGGGTTTTAAAAGCAGCAAAGACAGAAATGGAAATTAGGAAAAAATGATTTATATAAAAGGTATCTTAACACAATGTATGCAATTTTGTAAGATTATATATATCCTTTTTTACATTTAAATAAACTTTTTAAATTTTAGAACAGCTTTAGATCTACAGAAACATTGAAAAGATAGCACAGAGAGTTCCCATATGTGTCTTGTATTTTTAATTAAAGGCTTTTTTATTCTGAACATTTTAATAGGAAATTAGGAACAAAAATTGGTCAGCAGTAGAAAATTTAAAAAGGTACCCTTTTCTCTGTTCTGCCACTTCCTGAACATGAGATTTTTAGCAAGTCACTTAACATCTCTGAACCTCAATTTTTGTCACTTATGAAAGAGATGAAACTAATGTTTCACAGAGTTGCTATGGTGACAACATAATAAACTGCATGTGAAATGTCTGTATATGGACACACTGTGAAGTCTGAAACACTGATCAAATCTTAGTTGTAGTAATTATTCTTCAGTACCCAACAGTATTTTAACTCATCAAACACCGTATATGAGGTAACATGCAGGGGTTAACATGTTTACTCAGCTTGTCATAGTGTGGGCTGCTGACTCACTAATGAAGGGTTGCTAAACTAATGCTGGGAAAAAACTAGAAACGATTAAACAATTTAATTTCCACTTGTAAAACAAGTGGAGTAATTTCACTATGAGAATAAAATTTTAGATGATTTAATAATTTTTCCAAAGTAAAACATGTTTAATATGACTGACGAAGGATATGAAGAAGACAAAATTCTCAAGAGTGTCTTAGATTTACTATGCTATGCCTACTTCCTAGGATACGGAGCAGAAAAATTGGACAAGATTTATGTCTGGAAATGAGGTATAGGATTTTATGAACCAGAGAGGAAATGAAGATTTTCCTGATTTGCTGAGGTACTTGGGGATGTTTGTAATAGATTACAAACAATGGTTATCTCTGGGTGATGGGATTTAGGAGTAAATTTTATTTTCTACTTTTCGATGTTTTCAAATTTTATTACAATGAACACGCATTGTTCTTTTGTAATAAAAGTAATAAAATGCCAAATGTTGTCACTACCCGAAGGAGAGGGTGGGTTATATTAACTTGCTAAAAAAAAAAAAAAAACCAAACTACGAAGTATTTACAGTATTTAGTTTATCTGGCCCAAAAGAAAAAAAATCACATTTCCCAGAGAATTCCACCAATTATAAAGCATGTTCTTTATACCTCAGATTTCCCAGATAAGCCACCCATGAAAGTAAAAAGACTTCTACAATGAATGGATGAAAGGGAATTCTGCTTTGTTCACTGTTGGAACCCGTGATATATAAGTCTCAGCTGTAAAACCCTGGATTTTCATTTTTGTATAATTACTGACATTGAAAGAAAAGCAGCCTATGGTCACCTGGAAATTAGAGAGCACACTAAAAATAAAGAGCGAAAGGATTTTTTTCTTTCAAAAGCAAGGTCCAAATGAACTGACTTGAATAAACACATTACTGAAAGTTGATATTCAGTCCAACCCTGCCCTTTTATTTGTGGAAGTCATTGTTTTATACAATTGGGAAGCCCAAAGATGAGACATAGGTGTACTCAGTCTAATGAGTATAGATCTTTGGTCTTTGCTACTCAGGTGTAGTCCACTGACCAGAAGACCAGCATCACCTAGGAGCTGGTTAAATACTCACAATCTCAGGCCCCACCCCGGAGCTGCTAAGTCTGAATCTGCATTTTGACAAGATCCCCAGGTGATTCATATGCATATTAAACTATGAGAGTCCTCGATTTAGTGCATATTTGGCTAATTTTGCACCGTTCTACCTGACCGTATTGGCTAGGAGATCCAGCCACTTTCCACTGCTGAAGTGTGGAGGTAGGTCATTATGAGCATATTCAAGAAGCCCAGCTTCCTATTTGCTGATTCATCTAAAATCCTGCCCAAACTGGTCAAGAGTAAATATTAAAGGTGGGGTAATTATTCAAAGAAATTATAAGAGCTGTAAGCCAAAAAAAAAAAAAAAAAAAAAAAAAACTGTATTAAAGAAACTCAAAATATTTTTATAACAGAATAATTGAAAACGACCTAATGTTAATGAAATTATGGTACATCTAATAGCTGCAAAGTAGCTGTTAAAAACCATTTCACAGAAAAAATTGTTAGCATGGGAAAATATCCACATTGTATTCCTGAGTGAACAAAGCTGGCTAGAAGACATGGCAGGATTCCATTTTCATTTAAAAAAATACACATATAAAAAAGAACTGCAAGGACATGCACCAGTATGTTAACAGTGCTTACAGATTTGAAGTGATTTTTTCTGTTTTATTTTGTTTTGATTGTGCTTTTCATATTTTCTGCATTATGAACATGTATTTCTTCTGTACAAAGAGAAAAAGAGAAATCAGTCACACCAAAGAAAAGTCATCAAGACACAGCCCTGTATTTCTAGTCATAAATAGAATTTTTTTCAACTACTAACTCATTTCTACTGACTTTGATTCAACTATAGCCAATATTGAATAATGACAGTCACTTATGTTTGCACTATAATAATGGATCTCAGTACTGGCTATGTGTAGTTATCACCTGGGGAGCTTCACCCAACCAACCAACCATACAAAAACAATGGATGTTTTCCCCCCGAAAAACCTAAGCTCTGGGATATTTAAAAATCTTCCCAGAGTTGAGAAGCTCTGCTCAGTATGGATGGAAGGATATTCAAAGTTCATTTTTGAAAAACATTACCACTCTGTTTTAGTTACTAAAGGAAAAGATGTTTCTCTACTCAAACACTTCTGACACCAAATGTGTGGTAGTTTTTTCCTCACTCCAACAAATTTTCCAACTCAATTCTGACACTAACTACATGGACTTAGTGCTATTAAAAAACCATGAGCTGATCCTACCAAATTTTCAATGAAAATGGGACAGAACCCCACAGGTTAAGGACTCAGTCCCACAAGACTTCCCCTCCCCCCACCACACACACACACACACACACACACACACACACACACACACACACTCTCTCTCTCTCTCTTTCTCTCTCTCTCTCTCTCTTTTTTCAGATGCCATTTGCAAGTAGTGGGACTCCAGGTTACTCACACTTCTGTCTTACTTGGCTACAAGTCAGGTTCCCATGACCCCTCCTCAGGTTCAATAATTTGCTCTAGCAGCTCACAGAATTCAGGAAAACACTTTACTATGACCAGTTTATTATAAAGGATATTGTAAACAAAACAAATGAACAGCCAGATGAACAGAAGATGATACACAGGGCAAGGTCAGGAAGGGTGCTGAGCACAGGGGCTTTTTCCTCTGTGGAGTTTGGGGTGCACCACCCTCTTGGCATGTGGGCGTGTTCACCAACCCAGAAGCTCTCTGAGCCTCGTTGTCTAGGTTTTTATGGAGGCTCCTCTAGGTAGCCATGATTGGAGGTCTGGGGGTGGGACTGAGAGTTACAACCTCTAATCATATGGTTGGCAACCAGCTGTTAACCAGCCCCCTTCCTCTAGAGTCACCACAACTCAGGTGTGGTTGAAAGGAGTTTATTATGATTAACAAAAGAGGCTCCTCTCACCCCTATCACTTGGAAATTTTAAGCGTTTTGGAAGCTCTATGCCCGGAACTGGGATAAAACAAGCATATATTTCTCACTATATCAGAATATTACAGTTACAAAACCCTATGGTTATATATTTAGGGATATCTATTAAGTACAGTTTTTGAAGTTCTCTCACCACAATATTAGATAAACATTTATTGAGCATCTAGATTATTCCATTTGAGTCTCACAGTAACCCAGTCTCACAGTAGAAGAGATACTAAGTTGATTACATAGAAGAGACTTTCCAGATCCCACAGTTCCTTAGGGAAAGGCTCAAGTCTGTGTTCTTGGACTCCAAAGCCTGAGTTCTTTCTGCTAACAGTGTAGTCTCTAGTGTTCCACATTTATGTTCAGTTTAAAGAAGGTATTTTTCTAGTTAATGGTTCTATTTTTTTGCATCTCAGGCATGCTTAGAATATTTACATCTGAAGGATTTTACATGGAAAATTGGGCCGTATCAGCTCAGAAATTTCTGAAGACACCATCTAATCATCCTTTGGAAGGCTTAAGTTCTCAAAGTTCAGAGCTTCCAAATCCGGCACTGTAAGACAGAGTAAGTAAACCAGGGCCTTGATGTGACATTTCTCAGCTGAATCTGGATTTTAGCAGTAATGCCCTACAAGAAGACATGACTGGAATCGTTTACCTGCTGTCAAATTATTCTGCCCTTCATAAAATGCTAATTGTTACGAAGACTATTTATCTTTGAATATTGTAGATGTTGATTTCTACCGTACCTTCTCAATATAGATGTATATCTTATTATTTTAAAATGTTCATATGCCTTGCGTACTTTTGAAAGTGGGCGGGGCATTTTAGACTTTATATTTTGGAGCAGTTTTAGGTTCACAGCAGCACTGAGAGGAAGTCAAAGATTTCCAGATTTCCAGTGTTCACCCTGCCCCAACACATGCACAGCCTCTCCCATTACCAACATCCCTACCTGAGTGCTACATTTGTTACAGGTGATGAACTTACGAGGACATATCACCATCCAGAGCTCATTGTTTACCTTAGGGTTCCCTCTCGGTGGTGTACATTCTGTGGGTTTGGACAAATGCATAATTACATATATATCATTAAACTACCTTACAGAGTATTTTCATTGCCCTAAAAATCATCTGTACTCCACCAATGTATCCCCACCCCGCACCCTCAACACCTGGCAACCTCTGATCTTTCTATGGATTCCATAGTTTTGCCTGGGCATGTTTTTAAAATAAGAAGGTATTACACCATCAGGGCACAAAAACAAGAAAAGAAAGAAAATGCTGCTTATACTAGATATCAAATTACTGTTGTATGTTAGCTGTGTTTAGCATGAATAATTTTTGATTGAAAATGATCACAATGTTTTTCTAAATCGCAGCGCTTAAAGAAACAACCAAATCTGATTTTGAAACTAGAACCACGCAGTTGGGTGATGAGGAAGTCAATGGCAGTATTGGTCGCCCTTGGTGGCCGCTGGTTGACAGCCGTGGAGTTGCTGCCACCTGGTGGATATTGTAGATAGTGCAGCCAGAGAAGCAGCCTCAGCCCCGCGAAAGGAAAAAGCACTCAACAGCCCAGCTGCCTCTCGTCAGTCACTTTGATAACGTTTCAGCAGAGCCCACGTATTACCCAGGAAGACGAAAGCCCTGTGCAGTTTATTATGGGTTTGTGGTGTTTATTAACCCACAACAGTATTGTTTTTGATAGACAGCCTAAGATTAAGGCTAATAAAGGACTCTGGGAATGTGGACGCGATAATTTTGTTGGCTTGAGAACAAAGAAGAAAGTCAGTAAATAGTACCTGGATCTTCCAATAATTACTCCATCTTATAAATTACTGTTTTCTCTTATTCCAGTCCACAGTCTGTCATTCTAGAAAGTATGATATATTAGTTTTTAGCTAAGCAATATTCACAGGGAGTAATCAGAGTCGGCATGGTACAGGTGTTTTTCCAATGAAAAAGGTTACTATTGGAATTATTTATAAACGACATCAGAACACTGAATATTAACAAAGTGATTTCCACCCGCTTACTAAATATCAGGAGACACACATGCACCAAATCATTTCATTCTGACATTTGATAGGTCTTACATTCCCCGACGAAGTAGCTACCCCACCTTCAAGATGCGATTGATCTTCTTTCTTGTGCTTTTTCTTTTTCCTTTTAAATTTTATTTTAGATTTGATTATTATTAAATAGTTGAGTCCTACACAATGGTATAAAAGTATAGTGGTCATGCTTGGCCTTACCACTCAGCTTAGGAAACACAAATCTATCCAGACAGGTGAAGCCCTTCGTGGCCCCTTTTCTATCCCCTTTCTTCCCGTTATTTTAGTTTCCACTCCCCTAAATTTGTTCTTTATGCATTTATCCATACATATTTATCCACAAACAATATAAAGCATTGGCTTTATGTTTTTAAAACTTTATTTAAATGGTATCATTTTTTCCCTGTAACTGGATTTTTTCATTCAGTGTTGTGGTTGTAAGACTCATCCGTCATATTAGTTTCCTAGGGCTGCCATAACAAATTATCACAGACTGGGTGGCTTAACACAACAGAAATTTATTCTCTCACTGTTCTGAAGGCCAGAAATCTCAAATCAAGGTGTTGACAGGGCTGTACTCCTTCCAGGGCTATAAGGGACAACCTGTTTCTTGCCTCTTCCAGCTTCTGGTGCCTCCAGGCATTCCTTGGTTTGTGACTATAAAACTCCAATCTCTGCTTCTTTCTTCACATGATCTCCTGCTCTCTGTGCCTTCGTCTCTTATAAGGACACTTGCCATAAGATGTAGGGCCCACCAGTGTAATCTAGGATTATATCATTTTGAGATCTTTGAACATCCGCAAAGACCTGGAGGAGGGTTTCCAATCCATGAATTTTGACCAACTTCGCCAACCATTGCATGACATCACCTCCAAGCTCAGATAGTTGTGATTTCTGTTTATATAAATAATGGTCATTTAGGGGCCGGCCCGGTGGCGCACTGGATAGTGCGCCACTTGGGAAGTGCGGCGGCGCTCCCGCCCAAGGGTTCGGATCCCACATACAGACCGGTTCCCGCTCACTGGCTGAGCGAGGCGCGGGAGCAACACCGAGGGTTGCGATCCCGTTGCCGGTCCCCGGTCCGGTACGGGGGCAACACTGAGGGTTGCGATCCGTTGCCGGACACGGAAAAAGACAAAAGACAAATAAATAAATAAATAAATAAATAAATAAATAAATAAATAAATAAATAATGGTCATTTAAAGTGGCATTGGGTCTAATGCTTAGCTCATATAGGTAAAAAGTATTGGGGGTGGCTACAGGGTGAGGAATGGTACATGGGCTGAGGAGGCAGGAAATCTGGGTTTTTAAGTCAGACCCCCAAGCTCCAAAACAGGAGGTTGCTTTGTCTCCATTCCACTTCTGAGCCACCTTACCTGATTTAACAGGCAGGGAGGTCAGTAAGAAGGAATAACTGCTGCCCCACTCCCTGGGTTTGGGCTGGAAATGTACAATGGAATTTTTAAAATACATGCATTTTTTTTTTTGGTTACTAAGTAAAAAATCTTACAGAAAATTTGAAAAATGGAAGGAAAAATTACTTTTAACCCCACCAATCCAATCCCTCTATTTCTCATCTGCACATTTTCATAGTTGTGATCACTTGAATCTAGCTTTATAATCTACAATACATCATCATTTTTTATGGCCTTCATAAATGATTTTTTAAAATAAGACAGGTACTCGTGTGCAAAGTGGTGACTATAGTTAATAATACTGTATTGTGTACATGAAATTTGCTAAGAGAGTAGACATTCGGTGTTCTCACCACGCACACACACAAAAGTGCTAGGGTTTGTAGGTGATGAATGTGCTAACTAACTTGATTGTGGTAATCAATTCATGATGTATATGTATATCAAATCATCATACTGTACATCATAAATACATGTAATTTTAGTTGTCAGTTATACCTCAATAAAGCTGGAAAAAAAAATAAAGTAAGACAGATGTTCTCATCTCCACTTTATAGTTGCAGAAACTAAAGCTCAGGAGACTGATGTACTGAAGGTCCCACAGCTGGTAAGTGGTAAAGCTGGGGACCCTAAAGTAACTGTAATTTATAATGTGTAAAATGTTACATCTGCTACAAGACTTTACTTAGATAAGTGGCTATTTCTACGAGGCAATTGCATATCAACCTCTGGTTATCTATTGCTGCATAACAAACCAGCCAAAACGTAGTGCCTTAAAACAATGATTACATTTCTTTTGCTCACGAATCTATAATTTGTGCAGGGCTTGTGTGTGAGAAGGACAGTTTGTCTTTGCTTCCCTTGGTGACACCTTGGGTGACTTGAGTCTGGTGGCCAGACCTTACTCACAGGTCTTCTGGTTGCTGCTGGCTGTCCCTGGGACCTCAGCTGGGACTGCGCCCAGAACTCCATGACCTTTCCAGGTGGCTCCTTATCTCCCTCACACAATGGTATTGGGGTTTCAAGGGCAAACATCCCAAGAGAGAAGAGAATAAGGCAAAGCTGTGTCCCCTTTAGTGACCTTGTCTGAGAAGTCATAGAGTATCACTTCTACCATATCCTGTCTTTAAAAGCAAGCCATTGAGACCAGTCACTATTCGATGGAAGAGGAATTATGCTTTACCTTTTGTTGGGAAGAATATCAGAGAATTTGTGGACATATTTTAAAGCCATCACAATTTGCCCACTGGACATACATTATTTACATTCCCCCCTACATGCAAAATATACTCACTCCCCTGCCCTAGACCCCTTAGACATATTTCTGGTTGCATCAGGCTCAGGCTTGAAGTCCATGATCTTGACATCTAAATCAGATCCAGGCATTGGCTGAGGCTCCTTGCTTCCTGTTCCCTGAGTATAGCTCCCCAAGTGCAGTTTTCAACCTGCAGGCCCGTGAATCAAGAGACAAGCTACCTGCCCACTGCACCCAATTTTCAATAGTGGAACTAACACAGGATAACTGCTATAAACATTTCTGTTCAAAAAGGAGAAAATGGGAGGCACACAACAGTCACTGGTGCAAAGCAATTCTAAAGTCCAACTGAGTGTTGCCAGTTCCTTGAGTAAGGCTCAGTCCTACCACCTGGAAGTTGTCCACCATAGCTTTGGGCTCATACAGTGGGCTCTTGGTCCCACCCTCTGAGCCATGCTTCCTTTTCCATTGAAAGTACTGGAATTTGCTCTCTTCTTGAGCTGGGATATCCATCTTCTCCAGCCCTGTAGCATCAGAGCTCCTGGTTGTTGGGCCTTCATGCTCCAGAACTTATACCAGCACCTCTCCCCCCTGTACCCAGGCCTTGAACTGGGAGTTACACCACAGGCTTCCCTGGTTCTCAGGCCTTTGAACATGGGCTGAATTACATTGCAGGCTTTCCTTTTTCTCCAGCTTACAGGTGGAAGATCTTGGGTCTCTGTAATAGCATCACTTGCCCTGGGGAAAGCCAGCTGCCATGTTGAGAGGAAACTCAAGCACTCCTGTGAGTGAGCCATCCAGGAAGTGGGTCCTCTGTCACCAGTCAAAGCTTCAGAAACCTGCAGCCCAGCCAACAGCTTGACTGCAAACTCATGAGAGACCCTGAGCCAGAAAACACCTAGCTAAGCCACTCATGGATCCCTGACTTTGGGAAACTGTATGAGGTAAATATTTTTAGTTTTAAGCTTAGACTAATTTGTTATACAGAAATAGGAAACTAATACAAATTCACACATTGCTTCATATGTCTTTTAAATAAGTTTCTTTTAATTTACAGTTTTCTTCACCTTCTCCTTCTCCTCTCACCCCCAGCACCCATAACACATTTATTGAAGTTAAATTGTCCCAAGATTGGATTTAACATGTTCTCTATATCTCCTATAAATTGGTAGATGGATCTAAAGCCCCAATCAGTATCAGATTCCATTTTTTTAGCAAGATTTTTTAATTGGTTGTGGTGTGTTTTTCCATTAAGAAGCATATAGTGTTTTCTTTTCTCTTTGTCATGTTAGCAGCTATTGCTGTATAATGAATAAATCCATTTATTCATTGTACATCAAAAAAAAAAAAAGGAGTAGTCCATGTGTTTTAGTCCATTTCTGTTGCTTATAACAAAATACCTGGAACTGGGTAATTTGTAAAGACACAGTATTTATTGCTTACAGTTCAGAGGCTGGGAAGTCCAAAGTCCAGGAAACACTTATGTTGAGGACCTTCTTTGGTGGTGACTTCAGTGACACAGGGTATCACATTGTGAGAAAGGCAGAAGCAAGAGACAGAGCTAAGTCCTCACTCCTCCTTTGAAAGCCCTCAAAACCATGACCATGGCCACCATTAAACCATCAATGGATTAATACAATTGCTTGGGCCTGGTCCTCACAATCTAATCACCTCTTCAAGGCCCCATCTTTCAATTACCATAATAGGATTTCCCACCACCTTAACACAGTCAGAATGGGGGTTAAGAAAACTATTCAGCTGCAAACATGGTGCTGCGGTTTGAACTGTGTCCTCCAAAGTCCGTGTATCAGAAACTTAACCCCCACTTCGCCCTCTTTTCTAGCTCCCTAAACCCAAACATTCTATAATTAAAGATTTATTCTCTTAGCTACAAGACTGTTCTTCAAGCAGCTGATTTTTGTGGAAGAAAGTCAATGCCACTGTAAGAAGAGATGTAGACCCAGGGGAGATACACAGTGAGGAGTCATCTTAGATCTTGTCTAAGAGGGCTGCCTACAAAGGCAGCAGACTCTCTTCAAGGTATCACCAGGTAACTAGGTGCTGGCAAGGGGCAGAGGAAGTGAGCCCACTGGGGATGTGCTTTTTGCCCAGCAGCCTGTGGAGCTGCAGGTCTAGCCCAGTGCAGCAGCGGCCTCAACCCTGCTCTGCCATTTGAGGAGCTCACTAGCCTGTCTCTCCAGGCTTTACATTTTCCAGGTGGAGGCGGACACTTGTATACTATGTTCCTCAAGTTCCAAGGGCACATATCAAGCTCTCCAAATGGCTCCAAGAATCTTTCCTGAGATTAGGGGCCCTCTCTAGTCTCCATCTTGCCATGCATACACCTTAATATGAATGACTTTCCATGAGGGGGGAATAAGAGGGTTAGGACATTAAGAAACCAGGGAGGGAAGAGACTAAGAAAAAATGCCTGTGATCTAGAAAGGGAGATTTAATTCAACCTAGGGACAATCCTGCAATGCCTACTGTCCAGCTGCGGAGCTCACTCCGGTTCTGCCACCCTATGCTAGTTTCTCTTTCCACCCGGCTTCCCATTTCTCTTAGTATCATAATCTGCTTATCTTGCAGATTAACCTTTCACAAACATTCAACAAATATCTATCCGGCCCTCTCATAAATCAGGGAGTACAAATTCCAACTCCCCAACACTTATAGAAATCAGTGGGGAGAAATAATGAGCCATAAATATAGTCTGGTAAGATGGGCTAGAGGCAGGAACCAGGCTCTTGGAATGCTCTGAACAGAAACTCTCCACTCAGACTAAGGGGTGGTGGGAGCAGGGCCAAAGCAGAAGCAGCAGGAGCCAGAGGGGGCTTTTCCTAGGTGATGCCTGATCTGAGTTTTAGTGAAGATGCTGAATTTAGCAAGACAGGGAAAGCAGGGTGGGATATTTGAGTATGTTTACCAGATCCTGATCATTCAAGTACTGTGAGCTATTTCAGGGCAGAGATTGGTTCTAAGTCTAGCAGGGAACCACTACTTAGAATAATTTGCTATACCGATATAGTATAGTACACTGGAATAATATAGAATAGTATACTATGCAATAATACTTTAGGTACTATGTGTACTTTATGGACTAATAACCAATATTAGCTTCACAAGATCTTTTCCTTCCTTCTCCACCCCCCACCCCCCTCTTCTATTTCACCATCTTCTTTTCTGAAAGGAGATATAATTTCTGTACTAAAGAGGGAAATTAACTTATCCCAAAGACATCATCTGTAACAAGATCTATATACTTTCCTCAAGTGGATATTAGATGATGTTAGGCAGTTAATTTATTCCTAGGAGATGCATGCTGAAGTATCTGTGGGTGAAGCCTTATCCTGTCTGCAGCTTACCTTAAAAACTGGGAGAAAGAGGAGGGAGAGAGAAAGTAAAGATGCAAATACAAAATGTAAATAATTGTTGAATCTGTTGGAGGGTATATGTGTTTATTATACTATTTTTCAATTGTTCTACAGTTTAAGCTTTAAAAATAAAAAGTTGGGAAAATACAATTGTATTGCTCACTTGGGACAAAGTACTGAACAAGTCAGTAGTAGATTCCTTCTCAGAGTCCATGTAAAAAGGCCTTTGTCTTTACATGATACACTTTGCCTCAGGAATCTACTTTTGCACAGATTTATTTTGTCTATATTCCCATCTCTAAGAGTCAAGCTGCCAGAGTACAATCTCATATGCAGAATTTTTCTCATATCCAGTGACACAAATCTAGATGCTCAGACATTTTTAAGTGGAGTTCACAATTACTTAATATTTTCTTACCATCCTTACCTTATAATGAAGGTCAAACTCTTAACTTTAATTGCAAGGTATGATTTCTACAACATTTAATTAGGTGAACATTAAATTTAAGTGGATAATAAGCAAGGTCTGTAACTTGGCAAGAAGTTGTAAGGGCACCTTAAGTAAGGCTGTCCTTTGACCAGCTTTTCTCGAAGAGAAGCAACGCAGTCATTCTGCAGCTGTTCCATTAGGAAAAACAAAACAAAACTCTCTGTTCAAATAAGTTAGGAAAATACTGTAAATATAAATACTGTGTATTATATTCCACATCTTGGAGATTCAGATTATATACTAGCAATTAGAAGCACTGCCAAGGTCTGGTTTCTGGTAATGGAAGCATAGCTTATGCTGGATCAACCCTTCCACAGATAACTAAAAATTCTGGACAAAATACTTTTTAAAAAACTACCTGAAGACACTGGGAAACAATGAAAAGAAGGCAGGGAAACTAAAACTCCATAGAAAGCTCTCAGTTTTATTGGCTTGAAGAACCAAAATAGTTAGAGCATGACTTTGTAACACCAAGATCAAGGGTTCAGTTCCCCATACCCACCAGCTGGCAAAAAAAAAAAAAAGAAGAAGAAGAAGAACCAAAGGATAAATTCAGTGTGGCTACAGCAGCTTGAAAGTAAGGGAAGAATCCTGGCAAGAAGAGAGCCACAAAGGGAGAGGCCTAAATTCTGCACATAAACTCTGCTCAAGTCTCTGGCCGACCCCTACCTTAGACATGTGTGGGGCAGACTCCAAGCAACCCATCTAAGGCTAAAAGAACTGAATAGAGATTTCAACTGTTGCTTGCTTAAGAGTAAATAGAGTTTACAGTTTGAGTCTGACAAAGTTAACTGTCTATTAAAACAAGAAATAAGTACTCTTCAGAGGAATATAACAGAACCCAGAGTCTTTTAAATTTACTATTTACAATGTCCACGATACAATAAAATTGGTAGACATACAAAGAATTAACTAAATGTAGCCCATATATTTTCTTTTGAGAAAAGACAATCAATGGGAATCTATTGCAAAATGATCCAGACATTAGTATTAGTAGATGAGGAATATAAAGCAGTTATTATAACTATGCTCAGGGATGTAAATGAAAATATACTTGTAATGAATGGACAAGGAAATTCAGGTAAAGACATAACAATCAAACTTCTGAAAACAAAAGATAAAGTCTTGAAAGCAAAAGGAAAGACACCTTACCTACAGGGGAAAAATAATTCAAATGATTGAAGATTTCTCATCAGGAACCATGGAGGCCAGAAAGGAATGGCATAACATTTTTTAAGCACTGAAAGAAAAAAACTGTCAACCCATAATACAATATTCACTGAAAATATCCTTCAAGAATGAAGAGGAAATTCAAACATTCTCAGATGAAGGAAAACTAGGAGAATTAGTTGCCAGCAAACCTACATACATGAATGGCTGAAGAAAGTTCTCTATACAGAAAGGAGATGATAAAAGAAGGAAACTTGGAACATCAGGAAGGAAGAAAGAACAATGGAGAGTGTAAAAATATGGGGTAAATACAATAGATTTTCTTCTCACCTTGGAATTTCTAGATTTTGTTTGATGGTAGCAAAATTTGTAACACTGTCTGATGTGATTCAATAGGTAGAGGAAATATTTAAGACAACTATATTACAAATGGGGGTTGGGCAAAAAGATATATACAATGTGGGGGGAGAGGAGATGATTATGAATGCAAAGGGGACCATGAGAGAGATCTTTGTGGTAAGGCAATAGTTTTGTATGTTGATCATAGTGGTAGTTTCATAAATCTACACATAATAAAATGGCATGGAAGTATACACACACATTGTACCAGTGTCAGTTTCCTGGTTTTGATTGTACTGTACTTATGTAAGATTTAATCATTGTGGCAAACTGGGTGAAGAGTAAACAGGATATCTCTGTACTATCCTTGCAACTTCCTGTGAATCTATAATTATTTCAGAATTAAAAGGGGTTTTTTTTAAGTGGAAGGAAAGAAAATACAAAATATTTATAGAAATGTAAAATTATTTCAGCTCTCATCTATTTAAAAATGTATATAATTTGGAAAAATGAACAGAGCCTCAGTGACGTGTGAAACAATATCAAAAGAGTTCTGGAGTTCTGGAATGAAAAGAAAGAATAGGGCAAAAAACTATTTAAAAACATAATGGCTTAAAATTTCCCAAATTTGGTGAAAGTCATAAATTTATGGATTCAGGAAACCTACAACCAGGTATATCATAATTAAATGCTGAAAACCAAAGATAAAGAGGAAATCTTGAAAGTAACCAATAAAAAAGGACACATTGCATACAGGTAACAATAATGTAAATGACCACTGACTTATCATTATAAAGTATTGAGGCTAGACAGAACGAACAACAGGATGACATCTTTAGAGTGCAAAATAAAAAATCTGTCAACCCAGAATTTCATATCCACTGAATATATCCCTCGAAAATGAAAAGGATAGTTTTTGAAAACTGAAAACAAGAATTCATCATCAACAGACCTACACTACAAGAAATCCTAAAGGAAGTTCTTCAGGATGAGGGAAATTATGCCCAGTGAAAACTTAAACCTTCATGAAGGGATGAAGAACATTGGAAATGGTAAAAATGTGGGTAAATTTTAAAAGGCATTTTTTTTTTACTGCTTCATTTCTTTAAAATACAAATGACTATATAAAGCAAAACTTTTAACATTACATTGTGAGCTTATAAAATAAGTAGTTGTAATACATGTCACAAGATTAAAATAAAGAATGAGTAAATGACCCTCTTCTATTGAGAATTTTGGTATGAAGTTAATTCTAAGCTGATACTAAGGGTGTATTGTAATCCAAGAAGCAACAACTAAAAATATAATGAAAAGAGGTATAGCTAAAAAGCTAACAGAGTAATTGCAGCGGAATTCTTTTTTTTTAAAAGAAAATGTAATTTTATTAATAGTAGTTTTTACATGCTAGGATGTTTTTGCAGAGCAGTTGGGAGGGAGGGGAAGAGGGGAAAGGAGAAGGAAATGGGATGGAAGAAGGAGGAAGGAGGAGGGGTGGGATTGAGGCCTGTGGCATCTTCCTCATTCCCACAGGGGAGACCAGGGGTCTTCCAATGGTGGCTTGGCCATTGCTGGGCTGGGTGCAGATGTCAGGGGGGTGTGGCAAAAGCCCTTGCCCTCCACAGTCCCAGCTTGGGAACCTGGGGCCCTTCTTGCTGCGGTGGTGGTCGCCGCTGGGCTGGTTGTGGGTGTCAGGGAGGGCATGGCCGAGTCCTGAGGCCCCCCTTTGCCCCAGCTTGGGAGAGCCCAGGGCACATCCCGTGGTTGCTTGGTGGTTGCTGCTGGGCTGGCTGTGCATGTTGGGGGGTTGGGGGTGCATGGCCAAGACCCTCATCCCCCACCCTCGGGATTGGTTGCTGGTGTCAAGGGGCATTGCTGAGGCCTCTGGCCCTTCCCCACTTCCTGGCTTGGTAGCCCAGGGGACTTCCAGTCCTTCTAGGTGTTACAGGTGTTTTTTGGTGAAATGAGACTTTTACTAGTTAATATGAGACTTTGTCTCTGGTTGTGGGTACTTTGTTTTTTCTTTCATTTCTGTGTTGGATTATTTGCTGTTCCTACCACTTAATCTCTGCAGTGGAACTAATTTGTTGTCCTTTGCTTACTTCTAAGATGGGAGAACTTCCTGTGGGGACCAGTACTTGAGCTCTGTGGTTGAGCTAAATTACTGCTTTGCTGCTGCTTCCCTAGGGAAGGCTTTTTGTGCAGCTCAGGTTTTAATGGTTGACTTTATAGGAACTTCTGGCTCTCCAGAGATCCGGTGCACCTGGGTTGTGTAGAAATTCTGATCTGGGCCTGGTCTTTTCATCAAACTGCACCCCATGCAATTCTATATTCCTGACCAATCTCCTCTGAGTGGTCCTGCGCTGATTGGGGTGTAGATCAGCTCTCTTTGCTGTGCCCCAGTGTTCCCGCAGGGGGTCCATCTTCCACACTGCCCATGCTGCAAACACTTCCCATGGGATGGGCAATGCGCTAGTCCCTTGAGATGACTCACTGGCCTCTGAGTGGCTCCTTTTCTTCAGCTGTTGTGGCCCCTCACTCCTATGTGGGTCCATGGGAACCCTATTAGTGGTCTTGCTGGCCTGGGGACCACCATGGCCCTCTTTTCCCCTGCTGCCTCCAAGCGACTTCATCTGAAAGGAACAGCTGTGGCTTTTGCCAGCTCCTGCTCAGTGTGCTCAGCAGCTCCATCCTGGAAGTGTCTGGGGCTCGAAATGGTCAGAGAGGTTGTTTCTTTCGCTCATCATGGCTTCTCCCACCTTCACACACTCTGTAAGTCTCTCCTCCTCTTCCCCTGAGCTCTAGCAGCCCCAGCTTGGCTGTCATTGTTTTTTTATAGTTGTAAGTTGATTGATTTGTAGGAGAGAGTGATGCTGGGGACTGTCTATTCTGCCATCTTGACCACTAATTGAAGTGGAATTCTAAAAAATATTCAGTTAATCCTCCAAAAAGGCAGGAAAAAAAAGGAACAGTGGACTAAAAAACAGATAGTAAAAAGAAAATATAGTAAAATCAAGCCATATTAATAATTATGTTAAAGGTAAATGAACTAAACATTCTAATTAAAAGACAGATTGTTAGTACAGATTTTTTAAGAAAGCAAGACCCTATATAAGAAAGATAAAGATGTACAGACCTCAAATAGCAAAAGCAATCCTGAACAAAAAAGTAAAGCAGGAGGCATTACACTACCTGACTTCAAATTATACTACAAAGCTATAGTAACCAAACAGCATAATGCTGGCATAAAAACAGACACGTGGACCAATGGAACAGAATAGAAACCCTAGAAATAAACCCACATACTTACAGCTAACTGTTTCTTCAACAAATGGTGCTGGGAAAACTAGATATCCATGTGTAGGAGAATGAAACTAGACCCACACCTCTCACCATATACCAAAATCAACTCAAAATGTGTTAAAGACTTAAATGCAATACCTGAAACTATAAAACTTCTAGAAGAAAACACAGGAGAAATCCTCCTGGACATAAGACATAGTCAAAGGTTTTATGAATAAGACCTCAAAAGCGCAGGCCATGAAAGCAAAAATAAATAGGATTTTATCAAACTTAAATGCTTCTGCACAGCAAAGAAAACAGTAAACAGAGTGAAGAGACAATCTACAGAATGGGAGAAAATATTTGCAAATTATGCATCCAACAAGGGGTTAATCTCAGAATGTACAAGGAACTCAAACAACACAATAGTAAAAAAAACAAATAATCCAATTAAAAAATGGGTGAGGGAACTGTATAGACATTTCTCAAAAGAAGACATGCAAATGGCCAATAGGTATATAAAAAAATGCTCAACATCAGGGAACTGCAAATCAAAACAACACTGAGATATCTCACCCTAGTTAGAATGGCTATTATTAAAAAAGACAGAAAATAACAAATGCAGGAGAGGATAAAGAGAAAGGGGATTCCTTACACACTGTTGGTGGGGTTGTAAATTGGCACAGCCATTTTGGAAAACAGTATGGAGGTTTCTCAAATAACTACAAATAGAACTATCATAAGACCCAGCAATCCCACTGCTGAGTTTATGCCCAAAGGAATGGAAAGCGTCACGTTGAAAGAACACCTGCACTCCCATGTTTTTGTGGTTCTGTTCACGATAGCCAAGATACAAAACCAACCTAAATGTCCGTTGAGAGATGATTAGATCAAGAAAATGTGGCATATATACCCAATGGAGTACTAATCAGCCATGAAAAAGAATGAAATTCTTCCACTCATAACAACATGGATGAGCTTGGAAAAAATTATTTTAAGTGGAATAAGCCAGGCACAGAAAAAGAAATACCACATACTCTCACTCGTATGTGGGAGCTAAAAAAGAGAACAAAATAGGGGCTGGCCCGGTGGCATGCTGCTACAGTGCGCCGCTTGGGAGCACGGCGGCCCTCCCGCCGAGGGTTCGGATCCCACATACAGACCGGTTCCTGCTCACTGGCTGAGCGAGGTGCGGGCGCAGCACCGAGGGTTGCGATCCCGTTGCCGGTCCCGGTCCGGTACAGGCGCGACACTGAGGGTTGCGATCCATTGCCGGACACGAAAAAAGACAAAAAGGAAAAAAAAAAAAAAAAAGAGAACAAAATAAAATAAACAAACCCCCCCAAACAAATAAATAAATAATAATAATAGTAATAATTTGAACTGGAGAGAGTAATAGTTTGAAAAGAAGAGAGAAGATCTATGGTTACTAGAGGCTGGAAAGCGGGGCAAGGGGAGATAGGGAATGGATGATGGACACAAAATTACAGCTACATAGGAAAAATAAGCCCTACTGGTGTACAGTCAACCCAGAAATCTATAATTAATTATGATTTACTGCATGTCATTAAACGACTAGAAGAGAGGAGATCAAATGTGCACTTCACAAATAAGTGATTAGGTTTTGCAATAATGAATATGCTAATTACCCTGAATAGATCAGCACACATTGTATACATGTATTGAAATATAATTCTGTATTTCATACCCCAAGCTCTCCCAACCCAGGATGGTGGGGGGCCTTGGGCCTCAGCCACGCCCCCCTGACATGTGCAACTACCTCAGTGATGAGCGCCAATCTGCAGCAAGAAGGGCCCTGGGTTCCCGAGCTGGGACGGTGAGGGGTGAGGGCTTTTGCCACACCCCCCTGACATCTGTACCCAGCCCAGCAATGACCAAGCCACCACTGGAAGACCCCTGGTCTCCCCTGTGAGAATGAGGTGGGTGCCACAGGCCTCTATCCCACCCCTCCTCCTTCCTCCTTCTTCCATCCCATTTCCTTCTCCTTTCCCCTCTTTCCCTCCCTCCCAACTGCTCTGCAAAAACATCCTAGCATGTAAAAACTAATATTAATAAAATTACATTTTCTTTAAAAAAACTCTGTACTTCATAAATATATACAATCAATGTTTCAATAAATTTTTTTAAAAGAAGAAATATAAAGACATACATGAATTGAAATAAATAGAAAAAGATATAACATACAAACAGTAAGCATTAGAAGGTTGAAGTAGTTATATAATATTAATACCAGTTAGCATAGAGGTCAAGACAAATAATATTAACAGAGATAAGGAAGGATATTCCTTTATGAGAAAAGGATCTTCCATAACTGGAGTTTAAAAATATTTCTCTCAGCAACTGCTAAATCAATGCAACAAAAAAAATCAATAGAGACAGAAAATCTCAGACTAACAAGTTAACTCTCAAGAGTTACAGATGTCTAGGGATAGCAGAGCAGGATGGCTGACTAGAAGACCCCACCACTCATCTCTTCCACGAAGACAGACAAAACAGTGAATAAACAACTACACTTGGACGAAAATAACTAAAGGAGAGTGCTGGAGCATATCAAAGGAGTAACAGAAACGCTAGTGAGCACAGAAACTCAGTATAGTCACACACAGAACAAAAGGTAACACCTGGCCTCCATCACCCCATCCCCCAGCCAAAAGCAGCAGGCAACCAGGAGGAACTTCTCCCTGTGGGGAAAAGGTAGTTGAGAGGACCCCAGCAGCCCTCATCCACACATTGGATACCTACCATGCACACCACTGGGACCCTGGCAGTCCTCACAGGCACTAAGAATACCTGAGAGAGCTGCCTGGAATACACACAATTGTGCTCCCCCAGAGGAGCCAATACTGTGCCCTGCCCTCTGTGGCTCACAGGACTACTCTGCCATCTTGGAACTGCTGCTGGAGGATATCCTACTCTGGGGGTGAGTGACATCCTTTTATCCCAGAGACTAACCTACCATTGAACTGACTTCTCTAAGCCGAGCTGAGAGTAGCTGTTATACCCTACCCTGAGGGACTAGGCAGTGGAGGGATTGCTCCAACCATCGCTACCAGTTGCAGCAGTGCAACTTCTCAGGCTGGAACTGAAGCTTCCAAGCCACACACTCCCTCTGGGGGAATCTTTAAGTATCCCCACCAGTTGTGGCTATGCAACCCCCACCCTCAAGGCTGAGCTAAAGGGATGCCTCGCCTCCTGGGGAATTTCTGTCTTGGCTGAGAAGCTGCTTGGCCAAGCCTAGCAGCTGTGCATCCCAGGGCTGATCTGATGTAGAACCTCTTGCCTCAGGGAAACAAAGTAGTAGCTAAGCTGACACATCCTGCCTTAGGGGCTGAACAGCTCTAGTACTCTGCTTCCCTAGAACTAGACTATTCCCCTAGAGACTGAGCTGCTTAGACAACCCTTTCCCTAGGGAGTGAAATCAGCACTGTGTGGCTCCCTGTCCCCCAAAGCTCAAACAATAGCTATGCCCTGCAATTCTGGGTTCTTGCCACTGCTGCTGCACCTGGTCTCACAGAGACTGAGATATTGCTGGGTCGCACCACTCCAGGTTTGAGAATCAACTCTATAAGGTGCCTCACCCTCTGGGAACCAAGTGACAACTGAGCCCCGTTTTCTCTGGTTCCCAAATTGCAGCCAAACTCTGCTTCCCAGGCCCAAACCTCCAGAGCACCCCATCTCCCCCAAAGTTCTGTCAGTGCTGTGCTCAGCCCCCCAGGGTCAGAGTCACAGTTATAACCCAGCCCACAGAGCTTGAGCTGCCAGGAGTGCCTCAGGGCCTTATATCCTGGCACTGTGGGCAATTGACATCTGGGCCTGCCATAGAGAGTGAACGTGCACCCAAAGACCTAGGTGTTGCAATAGGTTAATGAGACACTGAGCCCAGAACCCCAGCTCCACAGCCACTCTGAGCACCTGCACCTGGAACCTCACACCACTGCAACTGCTTGTTAGGTGGGTCAGACACAACACCAAGAGGAATTGTTTTGATAAAGTTGTCCCATATTGGGAAAAACAAGAATAGGAGTACCCCAAAAGCCCTTGACACCAAAGACCTTAACAACCTATGCTGCCACTGCTGCTACCACAAACTTCTACAGCCTGGAGTGCTGAGGCACCCACAATTAATGGAAACATTTATTGCAGCTGAAGAAACTGCCCACAGACAAAACCACTGCATCTACATGGAAACAGAATCACCATGCCCTTTTTAACCAGCACACTGAGACCCAACTGCAGTTGAAAGACTGTATGTGAAAACGACCACTCTGTAAAGCTTGGAAGAGTAAATTGTTTTACCAGCTGCACCAACATCAATGCAGGGACACAAGAAACATGAAAAAGCAAGGAAATATGACACCACCAAAGGAACACAATAACACACCAGTGACTGACTCCAAAGAAAAGGAGATCAGTGAACTGATGGAAAAGGAATTAAAAATAATGATATTGAGAAAACTCAACAAGATGCAAGAATACAGTTAGATAATTAAATGAAACCAGGAAAACAATTCATGATATAAATGAGAAATTTAATAAAGACATATATAAACAGAAATCCTATAGCTGAAGAATTCAATGAATGAAATAAAAAATACAATAGAGAGTTTCAACAGAAGTCTAGAGCAAGCAGAAAAAAGAATCTCTGAACTCAAAGATAGGCCATTCAAAGTTATCTAATACAGAAAATAATAATAATAATAATAATAATAATAAGGGAAGAAAGCCTACAGGAACTATAGGACAGTTAAATGAACAAACATTTGACTTATGGCTATTTCCAAAAGAGAAGAGAAGGAAAGGGCATTAAAAACCTAGGTAGTAAAATAATAGCTGAAAATATTCCAATTCTTGAGAGTAATATGGAAATACAGATCCAGGAAGCTCAAAGGTCCCCAAATAGATTCAACTCCAAAACATCTTCTCCAAGGTACATTATAGTCAAAACGTCAAAAGTCAAAGACAAAGAGAATTCTAAAAACTGCAAGGAAAAAATGTCAGGTCACATATAAAGGAATCCCCATCAGACTAACAGAAGATTTCTCAGCAGAAACCCTACAGGCCAGGAGACAATGGGATGATATATTCTATGTGCTGAAAGAAAAAAAAAATGCCAGCCAAGAATACCATATCCAGCAAAGCTATCCTTCAGGAATGAAGGAGAAATAAAGTCTTTCATAGACAAACAAAAACTAGGAAATTAATCACAACTAGACTGGTCTTACATCTAGAAGCAAAAGGAAGATAACCACCATCTGGAAAACATGTGAAAGGATAGAATTCACTGGTAAAGCAGGTACAGAAACAGGAAGGAAAATGAAATCAAAACTTATCACTTTAGGAAAAACCAAACAGCAATAATAAACAATAAGAAAGGAACAAAAGATATACAAAAACTATCAGCAAAATGGCAGGAGTAACTCTTCAGCTATCAGTAATAACCTTGAATGTAATAGAACTAAATTACCCAATTAAAAGATATAGAATGTCTGAAGGGATCAAAAACCAAGATCAACTATATCCTGCTTTCAAGAAACTCACTTCATCTGTAAAGACACACAAAGACCAAAAGTGAAGAGATGGAAAGACATATTCCATGCAAACAGAAACCAAAAGTAAGCAGAAGAAGCTATACTTAATACAGATAAAAGAGACTTTAAGTAAAAAACTATAAAAAGAGACAAAGAAGGTCATTATGTAATATTAAAGTGTTCAATCAGCAAGAAGATATAACAATTTAAAATATGTATACACTCAACATTGCAGCACCCAGATATATAAAGCAAATATTACTAGATCTAAAGGGAGAGATAAACCCCCAATACAATCATAGTTGGGGATCTAAACAACTCACTCTCAGCACTGGACAGATCATCTAGACAGACAATCAACAAAGAAATATTGGATTTAAACTGCACTATAGTCCAGATGAACCTTATAGGCATTTACAGAACATTTCATCCAACAGCTGCAGAATACACATTCTTCTCATCAGCACATGGAACATTCTCCAGGAGTGACCATAAGTTAGGTCATAAAATTTCTCAACAAATTTTTAAAAGTTGAAATCATATCAAGTATCTTCTCTGACCACAACAGAATAAAACTAGAAATCAATAGCAAGGGAAACTCTTGAAACTGTACAAATACATGGAGACTAAACAACATGCTTTGGAATGACCAATGGGTCAAAGAAAAAATTAAGAAGGAAATTAAAAAATTTCTTGAAACAAATAAAACAGAATCATAACATATCAAAACCTATGAGATACAGTCAAAGCAGTAGTAAAAGGGAGGTTTATAGCAATAAATGCCTACATCAACAAAGCAGAAATATTTCAGATAATAACCGAATAATGCATCTTAAGGAACTAAAAAAGTAAGAACAAACAAAAACCTAAATTAGCAGAAAGAAAGAAATAATAATGGTAAGAGCAGAAATAAACAAAATTGAGACCAAAAAAACAATACAAAAGATAGACAAAACAAAACTTTGGTTTTCTGAAAAGATAAACAAAATTGATAAACCATTAGCTAGATTAGCCAATAAAAAAAGACTCAAAATCAGAAATGAAAAAGGAGACATCACAACCAATATGACAGAAATACAAAGAATCATTATAGATTATTATGAACAACTATATGCCAAAAAATTAGAAACATTAGAGGAAATGGATAAATTCCTAGACACATACAATCTACCAAGATTGAACCAAGAAGAAATAAAAAACCTAAACAGACCAATTGTGAGTAACAAGATTGAATCGGTAATAAAAAGTCTCCCATTGGAAAAAAACCCAGGACCAGATGTCTTCACTGCTAAATTTTATCACACATTTAAAAAAGAATTAATATTAATTCTTGTCAAACTCTTCCAAAAAATTGTAGAGGAGGGAACTTTTCCAAACTCATTCTATGAGACTAGCATTACCCTGATACAAAAACCAGACAAGAATACAACAAAATAAGATATAGTTATAGGCCAATGTCTCTGATGAACATTGATGCAAAAATCCTCAACAAAGTACTAACCAACCAAATCTAGCAGCATATTAAAAAGATCATTCACCATTATCAAGTGGGATTTATCTCAGGAACACAAGGTTGGTTCAACATATGCAAGTCAATAAATATGATACATCACATCAACAAAATGAAGGATAAAAACCATATGATCATCTCAATTGACAAAGAAAAAAGCATTTGATAAAATTCAATATTCTTTCATGATAAAAACCCTCAACAAATTAGGCATAGAAGGAACATATCTCAACATAATAAAGGACATGTATGACAAACTGACAGCTAATATACTGAATTGGGAAAAGCTGAAAGCTCTTCCTCAAAGAACTGGAACAAGACAAGGATGCCCACTCTCCTCTTTTATTCAACATGTACTGTAAGTCCTAACCAGAACAATCAGGCAAGAGAAAGAAATAAAGGGCACTCAAATTAGAAAAGAAGAAGTTGAATTGTCCCTGTTAGCAGAGGACATGATTTTAAATACAGAAAAACCTAAAAGCTCTGCCGAAAACACTAAGAACTGATAAATGAATTTAATAAAGTTGCAGGACACAAAATCAACATACAGAAACTGGTAGCATTTCTATACACAATAACAAACAAGATGAAAAAGAAGTCAAGAAAGCAATCCCATTTACAATTGCTATCAAAAAAATTAATACCTAGTAATTAATTTAACCAGGGAGGTGAAAGATCGCTACCATAAAAACTATAAAACACTGATCAAAGAAACTGAAGACACAAAGAAATGGAGACATTCCATGTTTGTGGGTTGGAAGAATTAATATTGTGAAAATGACCTTACTATCCAAAATGATTTACAGGATCAATGCATACCTGTTCGTCTTTGGAGATTACCTATCACTGATTTGTGATCAGATTTGTGTGTCTTATTAAAGACATTAAAACTTATAAATGAATAGTTATCTTACAAAAGTAATTTTTGCTTTCTAGTTCACAGAGCTTTATTAGGTAGCAGCTTCCAAAGTGCACTGAAGTGCTGGTTTGGGAGTACAGCAGAAAGCATTCTGAATTTAAGATCTGGAAGACCCTGGTGACTATTCTGACTGCTCCTTACTAGCTGGGTGACTTCGGCAAACACTTTACCTCTCTGAATCTCATTTGTAAAATGGGGTTAATGGTACCTAGCTCACTGAATTTAATTTAGGGCCAAAAAGGGGACAGGGATCCCCATGATTCCCAGAATAGTAGTTCCCAAGGGAACTGAAACTAGATCAAAGCAGCCCTGAAGAACCTTCAGGAAGATTTTACGGATCTTCATTCTACTACCTGCCATGAGTGTGAGTTGGCTGTCCTCCCCAAGACTGCTCCACCATGACTGCCCATTTGTGTTTCTTGTCATCAATGAGCAATTCTTCTTGTCTCTGTCACTGTTTTCTCTTTACTACACAGTTTGTTTCTCATCATTTCAGCCTGCCATGAAATATCATGGCCCTACCTTACGGTCTAGATCAGGGACTGGCAAACATTATTCCATGGGCCAAATGTGGCCAGCCTCCTGTTTTCGTAAGTAGAGTTTAATTGGAACATACTCATACTTGCTCTCTTATGTACTTTCTGTGGCCCCTTTTGGCTACAGTGGCATAGTTGGGTAGTTGCAACAGACACTGTGTTTTCCACAAACCTCTTTGGCTCTTTACAAAGTTTCTTGATTACTGGTGTAGACTCTCCCTCATGACTCAAGTCTCCAGGCATTCTTTCAGCCTCCGTTCTCACCAACTTATTCTTGAACTGCAGTATTTCCCAGTTCAAGTTCTTAGAAGAAAGAGAACAAAAATGGCCACCCTGTCTTCATGCCAGGCCATTTTAGTGTGTTGGTCAGCTATGGAGAGGCTGCACATGGGTGGTATGTTCTCTTCCACCTTCATCCACTTAGCTGTGGCTGAGGAGATGTAGGTAAAACAGAGCTGTGTTGGAGGGGCTGGGGCATGGCAGGCACTATGATTGGCATGTCTAGTACAACTGCAAATTAAATGAGCTAATATATAAGGTAATGTGCTTGAGCCATATATTTATAAAGTGTTAAAAGTACTTGCCAATGAGGATAAATCTGAAATGAAATACAATACTCCAGAAATTAATATAAATCAGTGACAAAACATGACACAACATGAAAATTCGACTCACACAGTATCACAGCTCTACTGCATAATAGGACATATGATATAATGGTATTATTATAGTTATAGGACATAAAATACCATGAACATTTCCCAGGAGACAAAAAGTAGGAGAAAATAAGTTAAATGAGCAGTCCTACTAAGACTGGATGAGTTTTGGCACTGCTTGGATGTTAATAATCCTTCTTTTCAATGCGGAAGAATAAACCAACCAGTTCATCCATTATGAATTAGGTACTCTGTCAAGCAAGGACAAGCCACTATACACACAGAGGTCTGTAACAACCAGCACTTTTAATAGGTTCTTCGTCAATGATTTTCCAACTTAAACTGCATCTGCCTGGGCTGCCCCGTCTACGGCACCCTTCTACACCACAGAGCGAGGCTCAATTTCAATCCTGTATGGAGCGGAACACCATGACATTTTGGAAAGAGTCCTCTGATACTTCTAGCAATGTATTTTGTTTTGTTTTGTTTATATTTGTGTTTTCTAGCAATGTAAAAGAGGACACTTTATGGAGAAATCTGACAGATCAATTGATCAATTTGTCTCTCAGATGTATTCAATTGAACAATTGGATCAATTGAGTAATTTGTCCCTCTAGGTTAAATACTTCAATTGATTCTTCGATTGAAGTATTTGTTCCTGTGGGTCCTGTGGGTCAAATTCCTCAGCTGTGATCGACCCCTGCAAATGTTCCTCATGTCACCAACCCTTACAGAGGATGGAACAACACCAATGCAAAGATGACTATTTGAGGAAATGTGTTCGCTGTGATTGCCAATCGCCCAGGGTCTCTCTTCAAAATAAATCTTTTTTCGCAAAATCTAACATTTCCCTGAAAATGTGACTTCATCATCTATTCCTATCATCTGTACAGTAGTCACAGAGAAATCAGCTACTGCTACTAGTGGAATTTCAGCCTATATTATGGTCAATATCTACAATTTCTGTCACGAAGTATGCAAGCATTATTTTGAGCTGCATCTGCAACAGTTTGATGGTCCAGGTCATTACTTGCAAATCAACGAGTCCTGTTTTAGCCACAAAACCAAGTATCATCAGGGTCATGCCCTGGAGAGGGAAAAATGACTTTTTAGTACCATAGATACTGCCCATCAACCAGCTATTAGTTATTTGGAAATTGTTAGCGACAGTTCTGCCCAAACTTTGCTGCTTATTTTGCAACATGTAGTTCAGCCTGGTTCTACCATTCACTTTGATTCACTGGCTGCAAAAAATAACGTTCAGCCTCTCCCTTTCCAATACACTCAGATTAACTGTAATGGTCCTAACTCAGGTTAACCATAATGGTCCTAACTTTCGTTTTGTGTCACCTCTTAGTGTGCATATCCAACACGTGGAGTCCTATTGGGACACATGTAAAGCAAAGGGCAAGACCATGAGAGAAGTTTGTCATCATATGTTGTACTCATATTTGGCCAAATTTATATGACTTGATCTATTTGGAAATGATGCTTTCAATTCCCTTTTACTGCATATATCAGAACAATTTCCTGGTTCCTAGTATGATGTTTCCTTTTGATGCATATATCAGAGCAATTTCCTGTTAACAAAGACAATGTTTTGACTTTTGGTTTTAGTATGTGATAGAGTTAGGATGTGTTGTCCCCCCAAAACTCATGTGGAAATCTGATCCCCAATGTGGCAGTGTTGGGAGCTGTTTGAGTTATGGGGACAGATCCCTCATGAATGGATTAATGCTTACCCTGGGGTGAGGGGGTCATGAGTGAGTTCTTGCTCTATTAGTTCCCATGAGAGCTGGTTGTTTACAAGGAGCCTGGCTCACGCTCTTTCTCTCTCCCCCCCCTCATGTGATCTGCTTGTATCCTCTGTTCTTGATAAGGTATTCTGTTATGGCAACACAAAAACAGACTAATACAGTATGTTTTAGTATAAACATGCAGAGACAACTTCTTCAATTGATGCGACAAATTCTTCAACTGAATACGTCTGAGAGACAAATTGTTCAAATGATCCCGGGAAAGAAACTTTCAGAATACCTAAAATTTCCAGCCTGGAATTGATAACACACACAAAGAACTTCTAAAATAACTTTTATTACTATATAAAAACAAGTCAAGAAAAAAATAGATGCATATTTTTCCTACAAAATTATAAAATATTCACGATATTTAATATTCTTCCATAAGTGTGCTGAAATAAAAAAGACAAATTTAAAGATAGAAATCTTTTCCACTTAAAGTTTTCAGGTACCTTGTAGGATATAAAGAATAATAATTTTCTTTCTTCTATACTTTCTTATGTGTAACTATAAGACATAGCAGTTACAGTTTTCTGTTGGAGTTATCTAGAAAAGGACATACCAGCTGGCCGGTTAGCTCAGTTGGTTAAAGCATGGTACTGATAACAGCAAGGTCCAGGGTTCAATCTCTGTGCTGGCCAGCTGCCCAAAAAAAGAAAAAAGAACACACCAAGATAAAAATTTCATCATATTGCAATAAAACTGGCATAAAACTTTACTTCTTCCTTTGCACTTTTAGATCTGGCAGTTGTGGTCAATCAGTACTGCACTGGAATTTCCAACTCAGCAGGGGAAATAGCCTAATTAAAAATGAGACACACTGACGCACTCTTTATTTTGCCCTTTAGAAAACAGAAATCACCTGTCAGTATTCCTTAAAAAGTACAATTGCCTTCTTTGTCATTTCATTATAGGGTCTGAGATGTATTTTTGAACAGCTCACCTTAAATGAAACCACACAAGTAAAGGAAAGACAGTGCTTTGGAGGGCAGATTCAGCTTGACATAAGAAGCACAGGAAGCTGTACACCCTTGATGTCATTAATGCAAAAAGTATATTCATTTGAATTTCTTGATAAAACCGTTGAGAGAAAAGCTTTAGTGCTGATTTAGATTGAGTGTTAAAATAAACCTTTCTGTTCTGAAATTAGATTATGGGGTAAACCAAGCCAGACTATCTCCATAGGTGATATAAGCTATAATTATTGGGGAGGTTTCAATCACTGTTTCGGAATTGATATCTAAACCTTTCTTCTCCCTTATTCTTTGTGGGCTTTTTAATAAGATATTTTGCGGGGAGATGCTTTATGTAGGAAATATCAGCTTTTGAAAGATAAAGGTGTAATTATCATTAGAATAAAAAGCCCATTAAAAGTCTCAAACAGAAAGTTTTTCTAGATATATTTTACTATGCATTGTTTTTATAAAGGCTGAGAAAGAAAGAAAAGATGTTCCTATAATATCTTTAAGATTACTCTCACATTAGCCCACATGAAAGATAAAATAAAGGGCTGAGATGAGGAATGCTCAAATACTTTGCAATGAAGCTATTCTAGTGCCAAATCCATAATTAACTTTTCACTGATAACCTCTTTTTTGGCATTTATAAAAAGAAATGGCAGGGCTGGCTGGTTAGTTCAGTAGCTTAGAGTGTGGTGCTGATGACACCAAGGTCAAGGGTTCGACTCCTGTACCAGCCAGCTGCCAAAAAGAACCCAGAAACGGCAGCCTCAGTTCTTGGGGCTCAGTCACTATCCCTCCTCCCACCAAGAAAACCCCTGGAATTTTGTGCACTTCTATGTAATGAAACATTCATTTACCAAAATATGTTTGCGTGTGACCATGCAATTACTCCTTCTATCAAGATGTACCATGCTCTACCCATACTGAATTTAATTGTGCTACATGCCACGCATTGGGCTGGGTACTGGGGATCCTTCTGATAACTATTACCAATTTTGGAAAGAGAATTAATTAAATAAGAACAAAACAGTGTTTCAGCAAGGGAATCTTGAACAGTTATCCATAAAGTTTAAGGGACATCACGGAGCATGGCTTATTTCAGTCCTGGTAGGTAACTACCAGTCACCTAAATGGAAATCTACTAAGCACCAAAAATGTCAAGTTCATTTGGAGTAAACCATGGGGTTTTTATCTACATTAAAATGCTTCAGTTTAAAATTGCAGGGAAGCAAAAAAATCAACCAAAAAATGAAAAACATCATTTCAGCATAGGAACTACTCTAGGTTTTAAGTCAGCCCAGAGCCTAGAGAGAGATCTCCACGCACAAAAAGTTGTCACTTACAAGTCTCAATTCACTACTGAGAACTCAAAGCTCAAAATATCTGCTAAAATTCCACAAATATCAGGAAGGACCTAGGGAAGGGGAGATCATGAGATAGGCCTCTCCTACCTCCAAACTCAAAGTTGTTCAGCAGTTAAGATTCTGAAAAACAAAAATTGCAATTAATTAATCTTGAAGGCTACAGATATTCTTGCCCAAATCTTTCTGTCACCAAGACACAATGTTAAGATCGAAGGGGCATTAAAGTAGGCCATGGCTTGTTGGCAGTGGCAGGGTACCCATGATCTATATCCTTGGTTATCTAGGGAATTTGCCTTGGAAGAGAACCAAAGATAAGGATGCATGCCTTTAACAACTCCACTCCACTCCAGCAATTGAGGTTTATTCAGAGTGGGTGCAAATTGAACAGAAAAAAAATAGCATAGTGAAATGGTTAGGATCATGGACTGAGGATCCAAACTGCCGGGGCTGGACTCTAGTTCCACCACTTATGAACTGTGTGATCTTGGGCAGGTTACTAACCTCCCCAAGCTTCCGACTTCTCACCTGTAAAACAGGGATAACGACAATACCCATCTCTCATAAGCTCTCTCTGGGAATTGAATGAACAAACATTTGCAAAGCACTTAGAAGAGTGTCTGGTGCATAGTAAATGCCATGTAAGTTCTTTAAATAATAATAACAGAAACTTAGGAAAAATTGCTCTTTGAGGTTTGTGAAGCAGTTTATGCTGCTTAAGCATTCAGGCATATTCTTATTCTAAGAGGTTTATTTTATTTACTAATTTGGTGGCTGGCTGGTGTGGGATCCAAACCCTTGATCTTGGTGTTACAATACCACGCTCTACCTGACTGATGCTTAAAATCTGGATTGTAAAGTATATCAACTCTAGGGAAGTCTTAGGACTAAGTTGAGTTTTGGAAAATCTTCCAATTCTGACCAGAGAAGATCTCTTCAGCTACCTATGGCCCAGTCACTACTCCAAAATACTCTAATATAAACCCTGGTCTCCAGGGTCAATCTGAGCCCAAATCTGCTGGGGAGAGAGTAGAAGGCAGGCACATGCCAAAGGGATCCAGTTATTCTCCTAATTTTTTTTTCTGTGCTCTAGTCATGACACCTGTGTAGCATAATGGTTTAAACCCTGTCCCAGATATTCAAGATCTGATTTTAAAACTTTAGGACTGGTTCTACCTAGTGCTGAAATCAATGGGCTCCCAGAATTAACAGGAAGTGACTGCATAAGAGGCCAGGGATGCTCCCAGTTTATCAAATTAACTAACTGATAGACACATTTCGAGCATCTCTTCTGGACAAGGCACTGTGCTAATGTTTTGGTCCTCAACAAGAGGTAACATAACCGTAATTTATATTTGCTATTATTTATGTTGATCATGTCCCTTCTAATTCAGGTAAGATCACAGGCCTCAATCAATACAAACTCTTTCAAGAAATCCTCCTTTATGATTAAAATAAATTTTAACCTGTGTAGTGCAATCATCTTATGGCTAAATAGAAGAAGCTAAACCATACAGCTAGTTTATAAAAGTAAAGTTATGCAGTTACATCTCTACAACATTTTACATGGTGGATCTCTGGCCGGCCTCATCGAGGGCAAGGTTTCTTTTCCTTGCCGCTCCTTCACTGTTTAACTCTGAATCCGATTTGTCCATGTTGTTGTCAGGGTTGTCTGCCATTGGGCTTTCCACCCCCTCTGTAGTGCCTCCATTTGGCCGAAGAAGGGTAGAATTTGTTTCTTTAGGACGTTTCCATTGTGGTCTGGTGACTATCCAAAAAATAAGAGCCCCAAACAACAGAATCAGAAGGCCAAGGGTATTTGTGAAAACTCCTTCTGGTGGGAATGAACTGTATGCAGGATTTGTCCTATGAAAGAAGAGAAAATGAATCCAGTTACAAATACAGCAACATGCAAAATTCTTGAATTTATCTGCTCAAAATGCACACTGGGATGGCTCACTCGTAGCTCACTCAGTTACAGCACAGTGCTGATAACACCAAAATTAAGGGTTTGGATCCCCATATTGGCCAGCCACCAAAAAAAAAAAAAAAAATACACACACACACACACACACACACACACACACACACACTGGTATAGCTTCACTGTAAATTTCCTCAAAGCTTGATATTAAGGAGAAGTTTAAGTTATGCTATAATTTACTCAGTGGTATATTACAAAATTGTTAAAAATCATAAGTATGAAAATAATATAGCATATGGAACAAAATCACTTAAAAATTGAAAAAAAAGAAATGAAAATATATGTACACCATAATTACAATTAATATGAGAACATGCCCATCAACAAGACTGAAAAGGAATGCATAATAACTTCAGTAGCTGTTTTGTAAGAGTGGTACAATCTGTTAGACTTTTTGGTCCTTTGAAGCTTTCGGTAATATCATATTACATGAATAATATAATAAATTGTTTAAAAAATAAATATCTTAAAATTTAAAATTTTAAAACTGCTATATTATATTTTCCCAATGAACAAATATTTAACATTTAATAGCATAAGTATTACAGTTACGAAGACTATGCAACTTACAGGGCAAAAAACAGTTTCTCTGTGATTCCCATAAGTGCTGCTACAATCGCTGTTCCAAAGATGAGAAGTCCAGAATAGACATGTATGGGCATTAAAACTGCTCGGAGAGAAGGTGGAGCCCAAGGGAGCAGAAAGATGAAAAAACCTAGGACAAGCTAAACACCAAAAAGTGTAAGGTTATAATTTAATTTTAAGTTTTAACTAATTTTAAATTATTTAAAAAGCAATATGTGTAAAATAAGAAAACCTTTCATATAGAACCAAGGGGCAGTATATGAAAAGTCTGTTTCCCCACTACAGTTCCATTACCCAAAGGTAACGCTTGTTATCACCTTCTCGTGTATCCTTCCAGAAAATTCCTATGCCTATACAAGCTTATTATATACAATATTGTACACATATATACATACACATATATATATAGGTTTCTTTTAAGTATAAATAGGATTTTACTATATGTATTGCTCTGCATCTTGCTTTTTTCACTTAACAGCATATCTTAGAGATCTTTTCATACCAATACGTGTTTACTTAGTTATTCTTTTTAATGGCTAATATTCTGTTGTAAGGATGTAGCATAATTTATTTATACAGTTCTCTATTTATAGACATTTCTGTTTCCAGTTTTTGTTATCATTAACAAGGGTGCAGTGAACATTCTGGTACTTATTTGTTTTTATAAATTTCCTAAGGTTGCCAAATAGGAAGGGAAGTAAAAGATTTTTTAAATTACTAAAACCAAATACATTAGGACACATAATTTGGTCAGTTCAATCTAAAAAGCTATGTGGAAAGAAGTTGACAATTTTGTTTTATGAGGAAGAAATGAATTTCCCAGAAAAGTTGTCTTCATTTCCTTGATAATTAAATGCCTAGTGGGATACATCTTTGCAGAGAGAACAGCAACACTCCTACATAAACTGAAGTCTGTTACACTTTCACACTTTTGTTTTGTTTTGTTGCCCCACACTCCCTGCCCATCAAGGATTATCTCTTCATGAAAATAAAGATGACTTAGTGGAAACTGAATTACTGAATTTAAAGGGACATTTTTTCCAGGTACTTATTTGGGATCTATCAACCTAACAAAGAGAGGAGAATGGGGAGTAAAGCACTAGCATCAGTGTTCATCTTCCCTGATTAAGATCCAAGAACTGATGGGGGGCAGGGCGTACCAGAAGAATGGAGGCAAGAAGAGCGGCCCAAAGCCCTCATACACATTTAGAATGAGTTTGTTTGTAATATGCAATGGTGATGAATGGAGAGTAATCAAAATTGTATTTAAAAGGCTAATTTGCACATTTTATCATTCACTTAATAGCACAAATGCCTGACTATATTAGAAATGGTTCCGAGAGTTCCCTCTTGCTGGTACAGAGTATTCTTAATTCTCCTTCAGTGATTCTATTGGAATCAAAGAGCAATCTTCCTGATGTCCATGTTGTGCTTTCTGTATAAAAATATGGCTCAGATTAGTGGCTGTCAGGGATTTAGCACAAATATATTTCTGAGTAAGTCACCATATCTTTTCTATGACTTACACGTAGAAATACATGTTTTGCATATTCCTGTTCTCCTAACCATTTTTATTCCTAAGATTCTTACTGTTTTCTCTCATTTCCTTCATGATTTATCATGCATGTCTCTAGTAGTCCTTTAGGGCTCAATGAAGCAGGTGGGATGTCAGAAATTTGCTTATGGGATCTCTGGGCAATATAATTCCCATAAATCTTTCATCAATAAAATATTTTTTCAACAGAAGAAAATTACCTTTAAAAGGAAAGGAAAAACATTTCAGAATACTTTGATTAAAAGTGTTTCAGGCTTCCAGTCAAGATGGCTGGAATAGACAGTCCCCAGAGTCACTCTCTCCTACAAATCAACCAATTTACAACAATAAAAAAGTAAGAACAGCCAAGCTGAGGCCACTAGAGCTCAGGGGAAGAGGAGGACAGACCTATGGAGTGCATGAAGGCTGGAGAAGCCACAACAAGCGAAAGAAAAAAACATTCCAATCATTTCATTCCATGGCCACTTTAAGGCTGGAGCTGCTGAGCGCATGGAGCAAAAGCCAGCAAAAGCCACAGCTCTGCCTTTCAGATGGAGTTGCTTGGAGGTGGCAGGGGAAAAGAGGGCCTTTGTGGCCCCCAGGCCAGCGAGACCACTAATAGGGTTCCCCTGGACCCACATAGGAGGGAAGAGCCACAACAACTGAAAAAAAGGAACCACTCAGAGGCCAGGGAGTCATCACAAGGTTCTGGTGTACAGCCTGTCTCATGAGAAGTGTTTGCAACAGGGGTGGTAGGGGAGACGGACCCACCAGGGGAACACTGGGACACAGCAAGGACAGCTGATTTATACCCCAATCAGCAAAGGACCACTCAGAGGAGACTGGTCAGGAATATAGAATTGAATGGGGTGCAATTTGATGAAAAGACTCAGGCCCAGATCAGAGTTTCTGCACAACCCAGGTGCACCGGATCTCTGGAGAGCTGGAAGTTCCTATAACGTCAACCATTAAAACCTGCGCCGCACAAAAAGCCTTCTCTAGGGAATCAGGAGCAAAGCGGTAATTTAGCTCAACCACACAGCTCAAGTACTGGTCCCACAGAAAGTCACCCCATTTTAGAAGTAAGCAAAGTACAAAAAATTAGTTCTGGTCCACCTGGGGTCCTGAGGCTTGGATCCAGACTGGACCCCCACTGCCCCCACAACCAGGCACACCACCAGTGCCAAGGAGCATGCCAAAAATATCACCTCCATGTGGGTGGCCCACCACAGCCACCACACTAAGCACAGTTGCCATGAAAGCAGCTAGACGCCACAACCACCGCACAGATGGTCCGCCAGCCATTGGAGAGCATTGACACAAGGAGAGTCACCAGCAGAGACCAAAGAAGAGGATGTTTCTCTCCACAAAGCCCATTCCAGAGTGACAGAAGAAGCATCTGCTCTACATAATATTGGGGGACCTGAACACACCTCTCAGCATTGGACAGATTATCTGAGTAACCATTACTCTTTCAGAAGGAGAGAAGAAATCTAGGGTTATCAGAGGTGGGAGGGGGGATGGAGAGCAGGATAGGGAAAGATTGGACAAGGGGCATAAATAATAAGTATGAATTATAAAAATACATATGCTAGTAATATTGGTTTAATCATCATATGTCATCGTTGAACCCCCAAACTATGTATAGTCAATTATGATTCAATAAAAATTTTTTTAAAAAGAAAAAATAAAATAAAATTTATAACTAAAAAAATTAAAATAAAAAATAAATAAATGTTTCAAATGATGAAATAATGTAAATTTATAACTTGTAATAATTAAAATTTATAATTTATAATAATCATTATTTATTTCTTTTTAACCATTTTCATCTTACCACCTTACAAATGAATATGGTAACTTATAACCTGGTGGGCTGAAAATTATAAGACCCATTGTCCCTTGAAGTCAGTGGTGAAAGTGTGTTTCAAAAAAGACAAATCAGGGGCTAGCCCGTGGCTCACTTGGGAGAGCGTGGTGCTGATAACACCAAGGCCATGGGTTCGGATCCTATATAGGGATGGCCGGTTAGCTCACTGGCTGTGCGTGGTGCTGACAACACCAAGTCAAGGGTTAAGATCCCCTTACCGGTCATCTTTAAAAAAAAAAAGACACATCAGAAATACTTAACAATGTGTATTTGAAGGGATGCCTGGGCCACATTCAGACCTGCTAAATCAGAATTTCTGGATTAGTGCCCAGTAATCTGCATTTTTAACAAAATGCCCATGTGATTCTTATGCATGTTGATGTTCAAATACCACTGTTTTTGATTCACTCAAATTATTCCAGAGATATGGGTTAATTACAGTCTGGAAAATCCTTAAAAGAGAAAGCAATGGAATTTTACATTAGCTGTAGTCTACAAACACTTATTAAGTGTGAACTATATGCAAAAAAAAGTCCTGCAGTGTTTAGAAACCATCATCTACAGGAAGCTGTTCTTTACCACAATGGAAGTTCTTTGGAGAGCTAAGGAAAAATAAAGTCTCATAAAAAGCTATTATTTAGACATGAAAGTGAAAATATATTATGATCCTGATTTATGTTTAAAAATTAAATATTTATATCTATATGTATATATGCGTAGGCATAATAAAAACTTAAAGGAAATAAACCAAAAGATAATGACATCTTTAGATTATGGCATTATCAGTGATATTTGTTTTTTCTTTATATTTTTCTTGATTTTATAAATATTTAAATTAACGTGTATTACTTTTATAATTAGAAATGGACAGTATAAGTTCACTCTATCTTAATATCTGGGCTTTTCTCAGTTAATTATTACTATCCCTAAAAATATAAATGTATTTCATACCAACTTTATCTCCCTTTATGAAACAAAGGAGTTTTTTTTTTTTTTTTTTTTTCCTTTTTTTTTTTTTTTGTGTCCGGCAACGGACCGCAACCCTCAGTGTTGCGCCCGTACCTCGCTCAGCCAGTGAGCGGCCGGTCTGTATGTGGGATCCGAACCCTCGGCGGGAGCGCCACCGCACTCCCAAGCGGCGCACTGGGGCAGTGCGCCCCCCCGCCGGCCCAAAACAAAGGAGGTTTTTAAAAAAAAGGGATTTGTAAACTTT